>NW_012104254.1:2264526-2276683 GCF_000951045.1 Mandrillus leucophaeus
GGGCGGGCACCGGGTTCCCGCTTCTCCCAGGCCACGATCCCGGCCCACGCAAGAGGCTCCCGCGCCCATCGTGGAGGCTCCGCCTGGAAAAGAAGTTCGACTTCCTCTCCAAGCTGCTCCGAGGGGAATCGGAAATCGGCAGGAAATGACCAGAACTGCCAGCCTGCGCCTTTGCAGCCGGCCCTCGCTTTTCTGAAGACGAGCAGCTCCCACCAAAGTCTTGCCTCCCCCTACCCCGAAAGCCCCGCTCAGGTTTGTAAAGAGGGGTGCGAGATCTGAAAAGTATTTGTCTTCTAGGGAGAGAGATGTTGGTAAGGGGCCCAGTGAAAGACGGGTCCTTTTTAGCTCATCAACCCACCACGTCTTGCTTTGCAGCTCCAAAATGATGCCAGCGCAGCTGTCCTAAGGGTCAATATTAATGCGTTAAGTGGAATGGGAAATAAATGGACAGTGGCACATTTCGTGGCATCATTTTTATAAGGGGGATGTCCAAAGTTTTAAGCTGCATTTAAGAATTAGCCACATCTTGCCAGAAAGTTAATATTTTTTGATAAACTCGTTAATAAAGCCTAGAAGAGGTAAGCTAAAGTTAGTTACCACGTAGATCCTCCAGTCACTTGTAGAAACTTGCACAGGTTACTAAGATGAGGACGACTTGTATTTTTAATTTTCTAGACTAAGTGCAAAGGCATTGAGTTTTGAGGTGGCAAGGTTAATGTTCAAGGACAAATGGAACAGCCAAGGATCTCTTGAAAAGCATTCACTTGCTATTAATACGTAAGCCTGAAATAAATAGAATTAATTTACAGTGGGAATTATATGCCCATGTTTTAGACTTTTTTGTTATATTAGCTATATGAAAAGGGATGCTCTTTAGTGATTTAAAAAAAAAAAAACCACCTGTTTGTTGTCATTTGCAATTTGAAATAGCCCACAGCAGTAAGGCTAGCTAAAAAAGCTAACAAGTCAACTTCAGTGTGGTTTGACATTTACTATCAAAGCTTTGAACGCTAAGAAAAACAGAATTTAAAAGAATGCATATAAATAATAAAATTTCATTGTGACTCAATGTCCCTGCTCCTGGAGAAGGGACAGATGACACTCAGTGACTGACTTGGAACCATTCCGCCTGCAGATGCATTTGTGGATACAGTGGGTCAGGGCTGCCTCTGAGTATGTACAGCAAGTGCTTATGAACTTACAGAAACAAATGTTTTACTATCTAGGATTTTCTCAATAGTTTACTCTTAAAAGTTTTGCATGTAGAAACGTAGGATAAATATTTCTTCGAAAGGAAAAGTTTTGAAAGGAAACTTTATACTTCTATTATTTTTTTCTGTGTTCACATTTCAAAGTTCATCTGTCTTTCAAAAAACATTTTCATAAATATTAAAACACTGCAACTATTATTTTTAATTCTTTTGAGCACCACGTTTGCTGTAAGTAGTTTTTAAAGTAAGATTAATATAATCCTGTTAAAGGAGTTTAATAGAGAGAACAGGATTTCCAAGCCTGTAAATGCAGTCTATATAAAATAGTGAGATCAAAGCTTTTTGTTAAGAAACTTGAGAATGTATACATTTTAAATGAAGATAGAAACACGTTTTAAAAGTATTTTTTCCACACCATTTCCCTCCCCGCCAAAAGAATTCAGAGACTATATTCCATAGTCTAAAAATGGCATAATCAGATGTAAAAATTATTACCATAATATATAGTTCTCTCAAGATGGTGGATACTTTTTAATATATTATGAAGAAAGAGTTATATTCTCAGCTTACTATAGGTTTGAGGGAATGCAAAAGACGTTTCCAAACACATTTTACTCCTGAAATCTATGAGACTATTAAGCTGTGCAGGTAATTGTATTCTAAGTGGTAAAAGTATTTTTCCAACTGCTTTTTAAACTTTGAAAATTTTATATGTATTTTAATTAGCACTTTTATTTTAAATGTTCCAAATATTTAGCTATATCAGCTATGTGATAAAAATTATTGGAATTTGTTCCCTACTACTTTCTGCATAAACAATTGAAAATATTTTATACTAATCTTTTTATATACATGGGATAAATTTGAACATCTGTCTTGTTGGTGTAAAAACCAATCCAAATTCATTTCTTTCTTGAAAACTTGGCATCGATCTTCATCTTATTTTTTTTACGCACACAATTTGGACATGCCAGTTTGTAGGCAAGTTTTAAGACAGTGCAAAGTTTTATGTGGAAGAATGTATATTAAGGTATGAAATAGCTAATAGCCAAAATTAAATCAGGAGCTGTGGCATTCACTCCTTTGGATGATGATTTTAAAGGTAGTTTTGCACTCAGGAAGGATTTTCTTATGCTCTGTATTTATGAATATCTAAATTATCCTGCCTTGCAACTTCAAAACTCAATAACCAAATACCAAATTTATGTATTTTCAATGTGACTAAGGCTAGGAATATGAGAAGCAGATTGGTTTTATGAAAGAAAGCAAGCATTTACAATTATATTTTAAAATATAATCCTAATTTCAGTTTCTGACAGAAATCTTGTGGTCAGCTCATCAGTTTTTCAGATCAGTTTCTAAATAGCATGTAAAAACTACCTTTTCCACATCAGAAGTTCATATTTAGGTTTCCTTAACTGCAAAATCACTTTAAAAGAGAGTGTTTTATGTGAAGGACCATTTCATGTGTTGGTTCCATCGATTACATATGAATGTATAAAAATCTTGTTTAAAGACCAGTAAAAGTGAGGAAATTCCAAGTCAGGCTAGCTAATTCCATTCATAATTCATCCCGAGTACCTGACTGAGGAAACTTGCAAACAGTTTATAGCTATACATACAAAATAAGTTGACTTGCTTTGTAAGCTGGAAGCAGAGTTAAGTTTGATCTCCCTGCTTGGAAAGTCTTAAATTAATAAAATTATGGAATATGGTTAAGCTTTTCTGTTTCCCAGGAATTTTCCAATATCAATGCTTTTTGGATTTTTGCATTTTGAAAATGTAAGCATGGAAAGGCAAATTTTTTGTGCTGAGATGAAGTTAACTTTCACCCATCCATTTCCTTCCCACTTACACATTTGTTCAGTAATTCTTCAAGTGCTGGGGGACAGAGGTCCTGCCTTGAGAAAATAGCATATGCCATTTCTCTGCTCCCTTCAGCCATCCCCACCCCCAGCCCTCCCTTTATTCCAAGCCAGTTGGACAAGTATTTAGTATTGACACATGTTTCAAACTGCTACATCCACAGCCCTAGGTAGTTTTGGGGATTGGCAGGAAATTCATCTAGACTTTGCCTTCTGAGCTGGGAAAAGCTACTGGAAAGTCCTATGCCTTGATACTGGGGCACTTCTAGGCTGTCTTTCCAATTTTAAGCAATCCATCAGTTGTTTTCTAAGACTGCACTGTATACTGATGCCTTCTCTTAGTTTTGATGTTCAGAAGATTTTTTAAACATGTTCATAGATTTCTTAAACATTCTGAGTAACTGTAATTTTAAACTAGACTAATTTTAAGGTTGAAAACTGTCCCAGAGACAGTACTTACATAGTAACTTCAATCTGATGTGAACTCGAATGACTTTTAAAAAATAAGATGTTGACAATGTGGGTTTCCAGTGGAAAAGGCTGCCATCTACTTAGAGTAGGATCCTTAGGACCAGTTAATATCCAGCAGACACGCTTCAATAAACTGGAACAAGCCTGATGTGGAATTACTGACTCCCTGTTTTCCTGAATGTAGGTCATTTTGTGTCCTTACAATTTAACGTTTAAAGGGATTTCCTGTCTTTGAAGTACAACAGTTTGTCACCTGCTTGGCTAGCTGCTTTAACAGTTGGGGCTCCTTTCCTACTTTGAAAGACTTAGTGACTCCATGTTCCCTAACTAGCATTTCCCAGCTCACTGAATGCATGCTGCCTGCAGGTCTGGCACTCTCCTCTACAAGTTAGTGCCTGCAGATCCCCTGTTCCAAGCTTCATTTCTCTAGGTCAAAGAGCCTAAAAGAAAAGCCCGGAGCCATACACTCCTCTGGTTGAAACCATAAAGAGGTAAGCTTTCATAATGTAGAGCCATATATCAAAATTCGTAGCTTTTTAGAACCAGAGTAACTAGTGCTCAGGCATTAGAGTCTCGGGCTAGAGCAAAACACAGCAACTGGTGCCAAATGTACGCTAGTGGCTGAAACCCATTTAAGTAATAAACAAACAAATGTTCTTTTAAGAATGTGGTGTTATTTTTACTTAAGAATGCATATGACTTTATCCCCCCTTATGATATGTGATATTGATCCTGCAGTTCAATATTTCAAGTGAAAATTTGCCTGTTCAAAAAGAAAATATTCACAAATGAGCAGTGTGTTAGAAGACAACTGAACTGCTTCTAGGAACGGTGGGTGGGTATGCTAATATTTACCAAATGATACAACATGTGCATGCCAAAGCTCTTTGTAAACTATAACACACCTCCAAATGAAAGCTATTTGCATATATTTCAATCAACTTGTCTGCCTTTACCACATCCACCAACTAATCCTTATGCTCCCACTGCGAAGACTCTCCTCTTTTTGGAGAAGAACACCAATTGTTTGAAACCCTGGACTTGCCAACAATCTTAAGGCATCTTCATAGTATCCTTCCTTAAGAGTGCTTTCATCTTAATATTAAGTAAACATTTAGAAGTTTATGAACTTTGGGGACTTTCTTTTCAGATAACTGAACACGTGTATATAAAATTACAATATTCTGATAAGTGAGGGGAAGAAAATAAAAATAGGTTTCAATACAGTTATGGCTTAAGATCTTGATGAAATCGAGAGCAAAGTAGAAATCAAGTGCATCACATGAAGAAGGGTCAGACTGAATTCTGTTTGTAATTTTTTCATATGAACTGAAATGCAGTTTTTCTGACTATATGTTTTATTTTATAAATATTAATCACTTTGATTCATTTAATTTCTCTGGAAGAAACTGTAGCTTTTGTAACAGAGTCTGCTCTACTGGGTTGTGTATGGGCACCTACCAGTTTGCTTTCTAGTCAGTATCATGTGAATTGTCTACAGAAAATGCCCTTAGCAAACACCTTCAAAAAGCACCCATTCCAAGAGCACACCTCTTGTGTCTCTCACGAAGCAAGTGGTACTATGTCTAGCCAAGGAGGCAGACTCAAATTCATGCATTTATCTCAGGTTTTTTGGTGACCTTCTTCCTAGGTCCTGCTCTTGGCAACTGTAAGCCAAGTGTACATAAGTATCAGAATGGATTCTGTAGGTACCAAGTGAAAATTCTATCTCTAGTCACATGCTCCTGCACCCTTCATGTGGGAAAAATATTCCAGTCTTTCCTTGATTACATCACAGATGATACGAGAACAGGACACAGGGGACAGGGAACTGCTGAACAGCTGGGTATCTCTGGAAACTTGGAGCACTTAAAAACACTTTGAGGCCATGCAGCTGCTCTTTTTTTTTAATTGTCTTCAGTGAAACTCCAAAACCCCAATAATATCTACCTTAAAAGCATCAGGAGTATTTTAATTGGGCAATAACCATCCATATTTTCCTTCTGATAAATTAAAAGGAATTAAGAATGAAATTTTATGATGATTATAAAGTATATTACTGACCCAAGGGACAAGAACAATTGTGAAAAATATGTCCTACATATTTGGCATGAATATGAATTTAGACTTTAAACCATTCAACTTAAATGCTCAAGCATCTTATTAAAGCTTATAAAATAATATTCACATAATGATAACAGAGTAACTTATAATCATGATTGATATTATAGCATCAATATTGCAGCAGGCTTTGTGCCAAATACTGAAATTGACTTGGTCTTTGCCTGTTGGACTTAGAATAAAAATAAATACATTATTAAAAAGATGAAACATGGTAAAAGATTTTGTGCATTTGAGATTTTTTTTTCTTTTTCCGATTAAAATTACTAACAATGAAAAGGAAAAGTGATTTTTGAAAAACCTGGAAAACCTAGTGAATTGGAATTGTACTACTAAATGTTGGAAGAAGATCTGATCAAAATTAAACTTTAATAGCCAGCAGCCGTTTGAGGACAAGTTCACCTTACATGAATCCGGGTCATCATTTGAGGGTAACCCACCAAGCTTAGCCTAGCGGTGGCCAGGCCCTAAAATAGGAGTCGTCTTGGAGAGCAAGAACATTTCTGTATTTGAGTTAATGCTACCCACCAGCAATCAAGATCAATTAACTCTTGTAGTAAACTTTTTTAAAGAATTGGAGATGACTACAGAAATTGCCAAAGACAATATGGGCAAAAATGGATGGGCTAAGTGAAGGGGCTGCCTATATCAGCATTTACTTAGGCCTGGTCCCACAAAGCCCTGGCAGTTGCCATTCAGACACTTGCATGTTAACAACATTAAGACCTTTAGAGTGTATATTTAACTGTATTTTCTTCCACATAGGTATTGGCACTTTTTAGCGTGACCTACCTTTGTGTGTCATGCTAAAAAGTGTATATAGCTAATAGAACACACACATTTAACTTATTATGGGCTTGGGTTTCCTGGGTTTCAGCTTCAGTGTATGTCCCCTGGCAGGTTTCTTAACTGGTCTGAGCGTAAGTTTCCTCATTTATAAAACAAAGGCAGTAAGTGGTGCCTTTCTGCAATATTAAAATTAGTATTAAATGGAATAATGTTCACAAAATATCTGGAACAGTTTGCCGTCAGTAAATATCTATTACTATAGTTGCAAGGGAAAACAAGATTGAATCTTTGTTCTCAGTTTCTATAATATAAAATTTTAGAGATTGTTTAAAGAGAGAGAGCATCTAAATGAACAGTTTCAATAGCATCTTATTCATATTCAGAAATACAGCCCTGAACTCAAACTTGAAACTTAAGTGTTAGCCAACCTCCCCTCCTCCCATTACCACCTGAAGGAAACTATCTTTGTGTAGCACAAAAGAACTTAATTCTAATTCCTTTTTTTTTTTTATTTTAAGACAGGGTCTCACTGTGCCATCACCCAGGCTGGAGTGTGGTGGCACCATCATGGTTCACTATAGCCTTGAACTCCTGAGCTCAAGTGATCCTCCCACCTCAACCTCCCAAGTAGCTGGAACTGCAGGTGTGAGCCACCATGCCTGGCTGATTTATCTTTTTAAATTTTTTTATAAAGACTGGGTCTCAACTATATTGCCCAGCCTGGAAAAGAACTTCTTTCCCTCCAGGTGATACCTTTTCCAGACAAGTCAGCTTAAAAACTGACCCAAGGGCCCTGAAGTACACAATTTCCTTGGAGAAAGAAAGAAATAAGGGAAAAGGACTTGCTGACTTGCTGATTCATTTGGGGGCCTGTGGGTAACATCAGAATGGCAAAGCACTTGGGGCTTTTTTCTAATTTGTATTTTTTTAATCTTCTGAGAAGTGACTTTCATATGCCAAGATTCATTCCATGATTAGTTTTTGTGACCAAGTTATGAACTCTTTTGAATATGGGGACCTAGAATAGAAATGCTAACCTACCTGTAAGGAGAACTTTGTGATTGGCATCCCCATCATGCTGTAACTGACACAAAATAAACTTAGGGTTATTGCTGCATAGTGTGACTTTAATGCATAAGCATATTGTAACATCTGACAAACTGCTTGATCTAGATCAGCAATGTGTAACCCATTCATTGTTGTCACTCTCAACAAGGCCTTATAGTCAAACATCATCACTCTCACTAAAGAGATAGTTTACTGAAACACACTGAGATTTTGAAACTGGAGTCAAGAGGTAGCACACTGTTTTATGTTGATCCATTTAATGGTCCTTGACAGCCAATAAAAAGACACTGTAAGAATACATGAATGCAGTAATTAATAGGTCTGTTGATAATATTTTCAACACCAGGTAGGGAGGGAGAGAGGGAAGAGGAGGGAAGGAGGAAAGGGAGGAAGTGAGGAAGCGAGGAAGGGAGGGAGGGGGAGAGGGAAGAAGGGAGAGGAGGAGGGAGGGAGGAAGGGAATGCTCTGACATCTTACTCCAGAAATAGAGCTGTTTTTATATATTTTACTCCATTATTTTGGATCTCAATACTGACCATACTGAGGTTTTTGGTCATTTACACAGTTGGCCAAATTTCACTGAAGTTTGTTTTTCAGATTCTACTAGGTGTTTTCATGGGGCAGTTGCCTAATTTTTTACTATATTTAAGATTTGTCCTTACCTTTTGGATATTCTGCCTTTGTTCTTCACAAATGCTCAACTGTCTTAGAGGGTCTTCTGATTTTTTTTGGCATGGGGTCACTCAACTAAATTATAGCTAGACAATAACTCTAAAGCCTAGTTCTCCTGGCTTTTCCTGCTGAACTACTTATGTCCAGATGTTCTCATTTATAAAGTGTGAGTCTTTGAAGAGTCAGTCTAAGATTGCAAACTGCAAGGTTATATTCAGTACTCTGGACCTAAATTATTTGGTACATTTGGAAGAACCTGGTAGGTAGGGAGGAGGTGGCTGGGGTGTGGAGTCTTTGTTAGTAAGGAAAGAACATTCTGCTTGAGGTACTAAGGTATCAGATTATTCAGTAAGAGCTAAATTGTGTGGTGTGCACCTTAGTGCTTTAGGAGATCAAAGGAAAGAAATACAAATGAGGACAGAAAGAATTCTCCAGAGGAAGTAGACTGCAACTGTATTTGTGAAGGATGAGTGGGTGTGGATGGATGAAAAGAACGTTTTCGGTAAGGGGACGTGGTGGGTGAAATGCTGAGGCAGGGATGGGCTCAGTGTTCCCAGAGCTATAAGCACCCCAGGAAAATTTCACCTGTACTCTATGTGCTTACTATTTTTGTCTGTCCAGAGTGAATCAGTTCTCCCAGGGACAGATTTGACAGTCTGCACACATTGAAATCTATTTCATTTTAACTTTTCTTCTTGCTTCTCTCAAATCTGGCTAAACTACTATTCTGGTCATGTCATGTTCCTGCTTCAGACCCCTCTATGGCTCCCTGTTGCTCAGTCTCCTGAAGATTTCATGCCAGACCTTTGCACCTACCCCCCACCCCCTGCCACCTTGAGCTTTATTTAACATCTGGACCCTTCTCACTTCTTGCGTCCCAGCTCCAGCCACCTGGAACTGGCACCCGCCATATTCTCTCTTGCCTCTGGCCCCTCACATAAAGCTCAGGTGTTGGTTTAAACATCACTTCCACAGGAAGACCGGACTAAGCTCCCCTGCTCTTCCCTCTCACCCCTGCAGTGAGCCTATATATATATATATATTTTTTTTTTTTTTGTATAGACACTGCCATTTTCAAGTTCAAACTCATAATCTTGGAGACACTTCGATACTTAGATTTTCTCACAAATTATTTGCACATTTTTAATAGACTATTTTTTAGGTAATTTTACATTCACAGCAAGGTTGAGGGGAAGGTACAGAGATTTCACATATGCCCCTGCCACTCCCCCTGTTATCAATATCCCCCACTACCAACATCCCCTTCCAGAGTGGTACATTTTAAACAATTCATGAACCTGCATGAACATATCATTATCACTCAAAATCCATAGTTTACATCAGGATTCATTCATAGTCTATGGGTTTGGACAAATGTGTAATGACATATATCTACCATTATTGTATCGTAAAGAGTAGTTCCGCTGCTTAAAAAAAAAATCCTCTATGCTCCATCTATTTATCACTCGCTCTCCCTAAGCACTGGAAACCACTGGTCTTTTTACTGTCTTCATGGTTTTGGCTTTTCCAGAATGTCATATAGTGGAATTATTATAGTATATAGCCTTTTTAGATTGGCTTCTTTCACTTAGTAAAATGCATTTAACTTTCTTCCACATCTTTTCATGGCTTGATAGCTATTTATTTTTAGTACTGAGTAAATATTTCATTGTCTGGATGTACTCAAGCTTATTTATCCATTCACATGCTGAAACTTGGTTGCTTCCAAATTTGGGAAATTGTGGATAAAGCTGCCATAAACATTTGTGTGTAGGTTTATGTGTGGACACATTTTATTTTAATTACCTAAATATCTGCCGTCCTCATGAGACATAAACTCCTTGCAATGAGAAACCATATTTGACTTGATCAGTTGTGTCCAGCAAAGAACCTGGCCCCTGTTCATTCGTTCATTCATTCATTCATTCATTCAAAAATTTATATTAAATACTCATCATGTGCCCTAATGCAACAGAGAGCCAAACAAACAAAAATTCTGTCCTCAATTCTGCTTGGGGAGATCAACACTAAAATGGGCCAAAACTAAAAAATAGAGTATGTGTATATTTATAGTGTAGCAATAAATACGTGGGAGAAATAGCAAGAAAGGAGAACAGAAAGTGCCCAGTGCAAGGAGAACTTTAGACAGAGTGGCCAGGGGAGGCCTCACTAAGAGGATGACATTTGAACAAAGACCTGGAGGAAGCAAGGACGAGTCATGCAGATAGCTGGAGAGGAGCCATCAGACTGAAGAAACAGCAAGTGCAAAGCCCCTGCCCTGCCGTCTGCCCTGGCACGTTAAGCAGGTCACTTGGGCTGGGGCAGAAAGAGCAAGAAGAGGGGAGGTAGGAATTGAAGTCAGAATCGGGGGCAGGCTCCATCCTGGCCTCACTGTTCACCTTCCAGCAGATGTGGCTCAGCAGGCCGGAACATGAGTCCGGCCCCTCCACTGTCCACTGCAGATGCCTCTAAGCAGACTGTTAGTTGCATTACACCCTTTCTTGCCAAAACCTGTCTATGCACAAAAAACAAGATAAGAGTGGCAAGGCTTTTGTTTTGTTTGTTTTTGGATTCACTCAGGATTTTAAAAACTAGACTGATAAAGGTGACAGCACTCAGTTGGAGTGAGCATCCCCCAAAGTTCTACAATGTGTCTAAGGACTTTGATTGTACATTAATCTTCTTTAATAGTCATTCCAAATATCGTGAGATGCATTGTTACAGGAAGACCCTTGCCATCCCAAAAACTACCCCACTTCTCTCTAAGGAGAATGGCCCAGTCCTCTCCAGAGTCCCACACAGGGTAGGTGATAGCATTGCTTTCATGTAAATAAGGTAACGCAATTTTTTTTAATCTTCAGTTTAATACTTTTTTGTCTTATTTTGAATGATCAGCCATCATGGCCCCCCTTTTTTGTCTCCCAACTTGCAATGTATGAATGCTTTTGGTCTCCCTGGGAGTGGGTGGAGGTGTGGAGGCAACCAGGGCTTACCTGTACACTGACTTGAGACCAATTGAATAAAAGTGCACACCTTAAAAAAAGAAAAAAAGAATCAGGGGGAAAGGACAGTGATCATCACTTAACCAGGTGGTTGGAGAAAGATTGTTGTTTGCTGCTATCTAATATGTGCGCTTCAGACTGGAAGATCCAAATAGATGGACAGACTAGGCTGTGTCCTTTTCTGCTTTAAAGACTGTTTTAAATGACAGTTTTAATGATTTAAAACAATAATAGTAGCTCAACATGGAACAAAGCTCAGCCAGCAAAAGTTCATTAAGTAAAAGGATATCAATACAATCAAGTCCTACCCAGGAATCTTATGCAAGATGCAGATCATATGCACATCTTCTATTATTATTATACTTTAAGTTATAGGATACATGTGCAGAATGTGCAGGTTTGTCAAATAGGTGTACACGTGCCATGATGGTTTGCTGCACCCATCAACCCATCATCTACATCAGGTATTTCTCCTAATGCTATCCCTCCCCTAGCTCCCCACTCCCCAACAGGCCCCAGTGTGTGATGTTCCCTTCCCTGTGTCCATGTGTTCTCATTGTTCAACTCCCACTTATGAGTGAGAACATGCGGTGTTTGGTTTTCTGTTCTTGTGTTAGTTTGCTGAGAATGATGGTTTCCAGCTTTATCCATGTCCCTGAAAAGGACACGAACTCATTCTTTTTTATGGCTGCATAGTATTCCATGGTGTATATGTGCCACATTTTCTTTATCCATGGGCATTTGGATTGGTTCCAAGTCTTTGCTGTTGTGAACAGTGCTGCAGTAAACATACACATGCATGTGTCTTTATAATAGAATGATTTATAATCCTTTGGGTATATACCCAGTAATGGGATTGTTGGGTCAAATGGTATTTCTGGATCTAGATCCTTGAGGAATTGCCACACTGTCTTCCACAATGGTTGAACTAATTTACACTCCCACCAACAGTGTAAAA
>NW_012104254.1:2279153-2293838 GCF_000951045.1 Mandrillus leucophaeus
ATGAGTGAACTCTCATTCACAATTGCTACAAAGAGAATAAAATACCTAGGAATCCAACTTACAAGGGATGTGAAGGACCTCTTCAAGGAGAACTATAAACCGCTGCTCAAGGAAATAAGAGAGAAATGGAAAAACATTCCATACTTATGGATAGGAAGAATCAATGTCATGAAAATGGCCATACTGCCCAAAGTAATTTATAGATTCAATGCTATCCCCATTAATCTACCATTGACTTTCTTCACAGAATTAGGAAAAACTACTTTAAATTTCATATGGAACCAAAAAAGAGCCCATATAGCCAAGACAATCCTAAGCAAAAAGAACAAAGCTGGAGGCATCACACTACCTGACTTCAGATTATACTGCAAGGCTACAGCAACCTAAACAGCATGGAACTGGTACCAAAACAGATATACAGACCTATGGAACAGAACAGAGGCCTCAGAAATAATGCCACACATCTGCAACTATCTGATCCTTGACAAATCTGACAAAAACAAGCAATGGGGAAAGGATTCCCTGTTTAACATATGCACATCTTATGCAAAATGCAGATGTTATGCACATCTTATGGAAAATTCTTATGCACATTACCATAGTAAGCAAGAGATTCATGCACGGAAGTGAAAGAACAAGAAAGGAAGTAACTTCAGCTACCAAAGAAATTTTAGAATCCACCTTCACCCTAAATGATTATCCAGTTATGACGACATAGAAAATTGTGGTTTTCTTACTGTTGTTTTCATCTAGTCATTCAGAGGCCTTATTCTTGTCCACTACTAGTATAACTAGCAATTAAAGTAACGATTTCTTTTTATTTTATTTTATTTTTTTGAAAGAGTCTCACTCTGTGGCCCAGGCTGGAGTACAGTGGTGCCATCTTGGCTCACTACAACCTCTGCTTCCCAGATTCAAGTGGTTCCTATCTCAGCCTCCCAAGTAGCTGGGATTGTGGGCATGCGCCACCACACACAGCTAATTTTTGTATTCTTAGCAGAAACAGGATTTCACCATGTTGGCCAGGCTGGTCTTGAACTCCTGACCTCAAGTGATCCGCCCACCTTGGCCTTCGGAAGTGCTGGGATTACAGGTATGAGCCACCGTGCCCGGCCTAAAGTAACTGTTTTATCAGGTGATACTTAGCACCATACAAAATTCTTCCATCCACAGGGAAAGTATTAGACGCACCAGAAAGAGGATGCATGCAGAAAGAATTTCTTTCTTGAAATACCTCTTCATAGCTACAGACTCCAGAGTTCATAACTTGTGTGGGTACCACAAAGCCCTCTGTACAGGACGTCTGCTGAGGCTGTGTGGAATGTCACTCAGCACGGCTGACGGGCTCCCCCCGCCACCCTTGCTTCATCAGCACACATCACGCACACCAGCTTTCCTTCTCTCAACACTTGGCTCCCAGCCCTTCACAGAACCCGTGAACGGAGCCTTCTAAGGAAAAAGATATACAAGAATTTATGGCTAGACAAATACCACATCTATTTCCAAAACCAGTGAACTTACCATGAGAACAGCTTTCCAGTGTAGGGCTTAGTTTGAATTCCATCATAACAAAGAAAAACAAATCTTCATTATGGTTATCCAGAATCTAAGCCATATCAAAATTCTCTGATTATCATAGCATATCCCACGGCATAGAGAGCATAAATGCACTAGAGAAATAAATATTAACATACAAAACACAAGAGGGCAATGTGAAAAGATAGTATCTGTGAGGGAGGTGTTGATGCCTCTGTTATTAACTGCAGCTCAAAGCATGGTTCCTGAGGCACTGACTGCCTCTCAACACAGTGTTATCTCCTTGGCATATGCTTGAAGTTTTGGGTCTTCCTTGCTTTCCTCTAATCTCCACCTTCTGTTGTTGTTAGTGAGCCTCAGTTTGGACTGAAATCCTGTGTCACTTAGAGCTACATGATCAAAGCCCTGTGTAGGCATTTGGGTCAGTGCCAGCAAAGTTCAGGTTGTACTTCAAACGAGTCCTCAGAGTGCCTCACAGCCAAGGGCAAGGGTTCACTGGGTTTGATCTTGAGCTGCCCACATTTAGGGAGTCTTCAGCCCCTTCAGTTGATAAGCCCTGCTTGGCAGAGCTCTGCATTCATTAACGTGGCCCTTGGGTCGATTCGATTTCCTATGTGTCAGCACCTGACTGGATGTAACCTTATCTTTCCACGTCATACTCATGATGAATCTGAAACAGTACAGGTGAAGTTTGTCTTTGACCTGACAGCTGGATTACATCCCAGTTTCACAACCACAGAAGAAAAGTCTGAAATCTCAACTCATCATTGACATTTTATGGAGCAGCCACAATGGGTGAGATGCTAATATGATTGGACATGGCGATTCCAGTAAAACGGTGATTATTTAAAAGTGTATTTCTCTACTAAGTGTAAGTGTTAGAGGCGATAGAAATAAATAAGTGATAGATGGTTCTTGGGGGTGACATGGAGGCATCTCTCCGAAGCTTGGAAGTTAGGGCAAGTAGTTGTTCTCTAAGCATTAAGTTACTTGAATACATGCATAATTGAAGGAGACAGAATGTTTCTTTACCTTTTGCAAAATGTGATTTCAGAAGAGATAGTACAGCCCAGTGTCCTAAGGAGCATGAGTCCTACAGTGCTTCTCAAATCTGTTTGGGACAATCTTCCATAGTCACAATGCCGATTTCACTTTGTTTACATTTGCATTTCTTAAACGTGTTTTAAACCATAGAACTCTATCACACGACCTCTTGCTTTTTTAAAAAACGTCATACTCATTAGTGTACTAAGGAGCTAATTTACAAAGCATACTTACTCTGGGAATATGCCTGTCCCAAGCTAAGGAAAAAAGCTCACCTTGGATGATCTGCACTGGAACACAAAATAAGTAATCATAGAGGCAGAGTTTTGTGACTTGTGTAGAATTGTCCTAGAGAGATGGTGATGGAGGTGAAAGGGGGAATCACTCCACTCACCAGAGATCCTGTCCGTGTACATGTGTGTGTTTGTGTGTGTGTACACGTGTGTGTATGACTTGAAGTGTCATCTCCTCTGTCCTTACCATAGTCTGTATGGAACATCCTCTGATACTATTCGCTCACCCTTTGCAGATTTCTGAATAAAAATGTGATACGAGGAAGGTGTTCTATGGATAGGAGCAAGGTATTCTGGACCCCAGAAAGGGATATCCTCCACTATGGATAGTCAAAATTTTTATTTATTAGTTTCTTGTGAATTAACCAGATGCAGTACGACCATCTCTGAATACCCTGAAAAATACCTGGGTCCAAATAGTGGCTTTGCTACTCACTAGATGTATACTCTCAGGTTGGGCTCCATTTCTTCATTTGTGTATTGGGGATACTATGAGCTTGTGGGATTTCCGTAAGTATTAAACAAAATATGATTAGTGCCTTTCACATCATAAGCATTCCACAAATCTATTTCATAGTCTTGTTGTTTCTATTATGAAACCTTATTTTAAAGATCAACAGACATTAGCAAAATTTATAATGTGTTAGAGTCCTTCAAACATTTTCCTCAACAGGCCATTGTTAACAAAATGTGCATTGCTGTCTTTGATTCATCATTGCTAAGGCAAAATGAGTGACGATATATGTGAAAAATGAAAGAAAAGGTCTATAGATAGGCAAGATGCCTTTTTCCTTTGACTTTCAGCTTCTGGAAGACAGGGGCCTTGTATCTCTACACCCAGAGTGCCTAGTAGTGGGCAGGTATTTCTGCTGAATGAATGGATATGCTAATTATCAACTAGACGGTTCTGAAAAAGAGAGTTGTCATTGGAGCTGCTGTGTAGATCCAATAATGGAAACCAGCTCCTGGAAGGGAACGCCAGCTTGGCAGAGCTTGCAAGTGAGAAGCAAGTCTTTAATAAGCTATTGCTGTTGATAGCTAGAGAGAAAGGGGAACTTAGACTGGGAGATGGAATGGCTTCAAGGATTCCTGATCAGGTTTTTATTCTGACGAAAACTTGCCGGAAAAGGTCCCTGCTCTCTGATATTGTGAATGCCTGTCTGCAAGAGGCGCAGGAAAGTCAGGCGAAATCGGTTAGGGTGTTCTGCTCAGTGCGGCTGAATGTGATGGATGACTCGGTATGTTGTTTATCTACTGCAGGTTGGTATTTCACCTCTGTTTTCATTAGACTGATGGTAAGGTAATAATTCTTTCCTCTGGCTGAAAAATCTGTCTTCAGCCATTTGTTGATCTTCTTGAATGGGCACTTCAGGTGCACAGAAGTCACCCTAAAGGAGATTTTGAATGAAAACTTAAATAATGCTGGTCGGCATCCATGGAGCTCTCGGGCAGCCTGGGCCTCCGCTAGACTGGCTGTGATTATTAGGTGTGCAGCATCACATTTGCCCAAGGACAGCAAGCCTACGGAATGGTACAGGGTAACCACCGCTGTAGAAAACAAAGCATGAACATCACATTTGATTTCTTTGGAAAAACTCAAGCTTATATTGTAAATTAAATTAAGGCAATGCAGTCTTCTTGAGGTGTTTCCATATAGCACTGTGTTACGATGGAAAATGCCTCAGCCTGGGCCTCGGAAGTCTCCACCACAATACTCTCTCTGGGCAAATCTCTTAATGTCTCTGAGCCTCCATTTCTTCATCTCTCAAGAGATAATAATAATGTGTGCACTGGTTTTAATAGAAAGCTCTTATCAAGATGATATAGTTTTGAGTTTTTCCCCAAGGCAAGGAGGAACAAACAGAACAATGACAGAGACTAGTGGCCTTAGTAAGCTGTAGCTCCATAGCTCCTCCCTCTTTCCAGCCTCTCTGATGGAGGGCACAGAAAGGAAGATGGCAGAGTTGGCTCATTAAGCACTGATCAAGGAAGGACTCTCCCCACACCCGACAGAACAGATCCATCCCAGCAGTTTTCTGAGTTTGTGAGCTGATGGGCAAAGTGATAGAACTTCCATTCACAGGGCTCATCAGTTGCTCCATCCGGAAGGGGACTGCTGAAAGGTTTCATCCACCCGAGACAGAGTGGCCAGTAGAGAAGACAGAATCTTGTAACTGCTGGTTCTAACTCGTGGGACTCCCATTAAGAATGAACGTCCCTTTCTTCCTATCAACCTGTGAGGACAGCCCATCCATTACTTCTATACTATGGGTTACTTGCCTAAGAAACGGTTCTCATTTAATAGAACGAGGGTGCCCATATGTCCTGATTTGTTCCTGACAGTCCCGTTTATGCTTTTTGTCCCTGAATAAATATTATAGCACTACCATTAACTCTCAAAGTGTCTGGGTTTGGTCAGTAAATTATATGACACCTCAAACACATTAATTTTATAATAGGCACCTTCTCAATTCCCAGAAAATGCTTCATATGTATCACCAGTAACCTCTCTACCATCAGTTTAGTTGATTTGTAATATACAAATACAAATACATTTTTACTTTATAATTTTCACATAGCAATTTGTAGTCATCAATATCATTTTCACAGCATTCCTGAGTTGAGGGAGCATAATTACAAAGAATTGTGGTTTAATAAAATGATGAAGGATTTTCTTTCAAATACATTTTGAAATGTTGCAGAGGCTGGCCAGTAAGTTTCCATTTAATTGACACTATACAAAAGTTATGTTAGTTGATTCTCATAAATGTGTTTTGGGAGGCCAGGTGAGAAGATCACTTGAGAATAGGAGTTCAAGACCAACCTGGGCAACATGATGAAACACTATCTCTACAGAAAATAAAAATACAAAAAATTAGCTGGTTGTGGTGGCACACGCCTGTAGTCCCAGCTACCTGGGAGGCTGAGGTGGGAGGATCAACTAAGCCCTGGAGGTCGAGGCTGCAGTGAGCCGTGAGCATTCCACTACACTGCAGCCCGGATGACAGAGTGAGACCCTGTCTCAAAAAAAAAAAAGTAAACTACTGTAATTTATAATTCTGAAATAACAATGTCAACTAAAGCAATATTATTATTATTTTTAGAGACAGAGGCTTGCTCTGTCAACCAGGCTGGAGTGCAGTGGCATGATCATAGCTCACTGCAGCTTCAAACTCCTAGGCTCAAGCCATCCTTCTGCCTCAGCTTCCAGAGTAACTGGGACTACAGGCATGCATCGCTATACCCAGCTATTTCTTTTAGCTTTTGTTTGTTTGTTTTTTGTAGAGATGGGCTCTCGCTATGTTGCACAGGCTGGTCTTGAACTTCTGGTCTTAAGTGATCCTTTCACCTTGGCCTCCCAAATTGCTGGGATTATAGGCATAAGTCATCATGCCCAGCCAATAATTATTTTTATTTATTTGTTCTTCAGTTAAGCAGTCATTCAACAAATGATTGTTTGTGAAATGTTTCCAGGTACTGTGCTACATAAGAGAAATATAAAAATGAAAGACAGAGACTCTTACCATAGGAATTTATAGGAAATGAGTTTAAGAGACAAGTAGATTATAATGAAACCAGATTATAATACGGCTAGAGTAGCACAGAACCCACCTAACCCAGCCAGCTTCATGGCACCAGACAGCCAGGAACAGAGGGATGTGGTAGTGAGGGATGGCTTCCAAGTGGCAGTGATGTGGAGCTGTCTTGAAGGACATGTAGGAGTTAGTCGAGGGAGAAATAAAAGAAAAATACTTTACAGTGTATTTTCCAATATTAGAAAATAAAATAATTAAGACAGATTTTAAAGCCAGGAAACATTCTCTTCTCTGAATATTCTCTTCCTGTGGGATACAGTTTAGATGTTTGTTCCCTCCAAATCTCATGTTGATATTGATTCCCAGTGTTGGGGGTGACTGGACCATGGAGGTGGGTCACTCATGAATGGTTTTGCGTCATCCCCTTGAGGATAAGTGAGTTCCCACCCAGTTAGTTCATGAGACATCTGGTTGTTTAAAAGTCTAAGACCTCCCCGTCTCTTTCTTGCTCTAGCTCTCACCATGTGACGTGCCTGCTCCCACTTTTCCTTCTACCATGACTGGAAGATTCCTGAGGCCCTCACCGAAGCCTAGCAGATGCTGGTGCCATGCTTGTACAGCCTGCAGAAACATGAGCCAATTAAAGCCCTTTTGTTTATAAATTACCCAGCCTCAGGTATTTTTTCATAGCAATGCAAACCGCCTAATACACTGTGCATTTGGCAGGAAACTGTTGCTGGTGGTCTGGCGGACTGAATGATTGAGTAAGCTTTCAATTTAGGAAGCTCTTGAAAGGAGACAATTCTCTAATAGCACTTTCCAGTAGAAATATGTGATTCACGAATAGAATTTTAAATGTTCTATTAGCTACATAATCACGTTACACAATTACACAAAACAAGGTGAAATTCATTTTAATAATCTATTATGTTTCACCCAGTATTTCCAAAATATTACCATTTCAGTGTGGAATCAATATAAAAGTAATGAGCTATTTTGCAATTTTGTTTTTATATGAAGTCTTCAAAATCTGATGTATATTTTACATGTATATGTTTCAGTTTGTACCAGCATATTGCAGTGGTCAATAGTCAGATGTGTCTAGTGGCTCTTATATTGAGGGGTCCAGTTTTATAACATCAATATTAAATCCCACCATGGTCACAAATGAAAATGAACCCAGAGTGTTCTGGCTGGATTTATTCACGATAACTAATCCCTCACTTACATAAACAGCATATGCTTCAAGAAGGAATAACAAAGATGCTATAAAGATCTGTGTCCTGGGCATTTGTCTTATATTTGACAGCCAAGAGTGTTTATGACAGGCCCTGTACTTCACAAGCAAGCTATAATACAGTATTGTAAATACAAATGTTTTAACTGTGGGTATAGTAAAAGCATTTTGGGCTTCCCAGATTGGCTACAGATTCCACCATCACTGGGGCCAGTTTGTGATTATGCATCTATGATACAACTCAGAACCATTTATTCCGTCATAAAAGATGCGGTCAAGGCAAACTCTCACACATAATGTCACCTGTGATCATTTTTTTCTGACTGAAATAGCTGCAGTGCTGTTGTGTACAAGCGTATTTCTTTTAGTGAGATAAGACAAAATGATAGCATTGAGATGAGAGACTTGTAATGATTTCCCACTGGGAGCAATGATTTCTGGTTCTTAATTTCTCTACCTGTGAAATGGCAGTAATAATTTCGGCCCTGAGGTCTGAGTACCATGAGGATATGAACAAATACTTTTCATTTTTCTGATTCTCAGTTTAGCACAGGACTTACAATTGCGAAAGTATTTCTTCAATCTGCAGAAGTGTTTGTGAGAGATAGGGCCATCCAGTGAGTTCCTTTTTCTTTATTTTCTTTAATGGGTCACTCACAGTTTGTGACAAGAGCATTACTAATTGCATAGCTGGTGCCAGGGGCACTGTGGAGTCATTGAGGAAATCACTGTTAGCTACAACCCGCATAAAAGCCAATTACTCTCTAGAGAGGCAACATGCCATCCTGAGAGAATACAGGGCTGGTGCCTCAAAGTTTTTCCACAGACGAGGTACGCAGCCTGGGGCAAACTATTTTAACTGCAGCTTTCTCAGCTGTGAAAAATGAGAATGGCAATCCTTACTGCTTTGGAAGAGAGTTGTGTTTATTAATTAGTTTGTATTTCAAAGTGCTTCACAACTGGAAAGTTTCACTATTGGATTAAGGAAAAATGTCCTTTCATTTTATCCCCCTCCACCTTAGGAGGAAAAGAAACTGTGCTCACTGAGGCTGGGAGAAAAATGGAGGGGATTCAGGCAAAAAAGCTAACAAACCTGACTTCCATGGTAGTGGCTCATTTCCCCGGCTGTAAGATGGCACCCATTAAAGGCAGCTTTGTAAATTAGGCATCTTAAAGGGCAACCAAACCTGCCATCTGAAGAACTGCATTCGTTTTAGACTTAATTTTTATGATTGCTTCAAGAGAAAAAGGGAAAGAAAATGAGCCAAATCACACTGTGATAGGGGATTTGAAAATGAGAAGTAGCATAAATAATATCATGTTTTCTTGCTTGAAAAATAGGAGGTTGGATCTGCTTATATCCCAGCCTTTAGACTCTCAAATCTCCTTGTTCTGTTTCTAGCTTAACTCGGTAGGTCCACCAGTATTTTCCTACCAAGTGTTCTACTGTCATTAATTGTTTAAAAAATAGAGAAGAGAGAGAATTCATTTCTATTCTTCTTGTGGCTGTCCCCTAGTTTTTCATTTCTCCTTCCATACTGCAGAATGCAGCTGTCTGGCCAGGGACTGCACTTCCCAACTTCCTTTGCATCTATCTGGGTCATGTGACAAGTTCTCACCAATGGAAAATGAGCAGAAGTAGAGTTTCTAAGTAGCTGTGCCTTTTCCAGTATCTCTGGGGACTGGAAATGATTCTGAAGCCATAGGGAAAGGCCAAGCCTCAAGAGAGAAGGCTGAATCCTTTATCACCACATGGAGGAAAATCTCCCACAGAAATGGAACATCTGCTTTGGATTGATATCTGAGTGAGAGAGAAACTTCTGTTGTGTGAAGTTGCTGGTATTTTGAAGTTTATTGTTGTAGCAGCTAATGTTACCCTAACACATATACTGCCAAAGCTGACACTCTGCCCCAAAGTTTCCATTATAGTTGTCTTTTCCATGTCAGAACTTGAAATTCCTTTAGGACTTTCATGACATTCAGTATAGTTCAGGACATGTAAGGTATTTAATAAATGCATATGGAATTGAGGAAGGAAGGTATAAAGGAAGGGAGGGAAGAGGGAGGGAGGAAGGAGTGGTTGAATTAATGTGTATGCATTTAATATGACTCACTTATTTTCTTTTATGCTTTTAAAGTCAACATGTCCATTTCCACCCTCCACCCTCATTCTCACATTAAGCTATGGAGACGGGGAATATTTGTACTTTTTTCATGGTCTTCTAAAGAATGGACATACTGCCATGAGAGAAATTGCTGGTCAGCGAGAAACAATTCCTTAGAGAAAGCAACCCACATATCATCACCCAAGAGAGCTGGACCATCGCCAACATCTCCATCAGGAACTTGGAAGAGTTGTCTGTCTTCCCAACACAATAAAACTGGAGACACGAGCATGCAGAGCTCCAGCCAGCACAATTACATAAAGCCAAAGCACATTATCGCTTGCAGGCTGCAGGATTTATGACCAACTATGATGGAAAATACAGAGATACTTTACTTGTCTGAATTCATCACTCACAGAAGACAATATGTATATTAATAATAGAGAAAAGTTGTCTATATTGTACTTTTTCTAATGAAAACCTTAGTAAACAGAGCAGAAACAGATGCCAGCATCTTAGAGAAAAAAGAAAAATGGAAAAGATTGCCAGTTTGCTCCTCTTCAGAAAATATGCAATTGCTTTTCTTGTTGAAAAATTCCTTTCAAATGCATTGAGGCAGCATTTCTATTTGGGCAGTTTTCTTTGTTTGAGTTGCTGCTTCTAACTTGAGTGGAACAGAGAAGAAGTAAGTTTGTATTCTCTATGGGTGTGTGCTGTTCCAAGTATGAAGCAGTGAAGCTAAAATCACTTTACTTCTAGAAACCTGTGATTTCCATTTGCCATGAGGCTGACACTTCCTCTGGCAGTGCCTTTGCCCCAAACTGTCACAGAACCATGCTCTTTAGCTAGCATAGCATTCTTCATCTTTATCATAGCTGCTTACCACTTGTTTCTGCTCTGGAATGCTCACCCTGTACGTGCAGGGTGTGTGGTGTCCTGGCCCAGTGCTGGCACATGGTGAGCACTCAAAAAAATATTGAAGAGCTCTCTTCAGGTTGTAATTTTATGTTATCAGTGTTTTTACACAATTGGTTTGCATTCTCAGTCCCCTTGTACACAATGAGAAGGTAAACCAGTGTGCTCTTTGTCTATCATTTTCAAATTTTGAATTATTTAAATACATGTTAGTGAAATCACTGTTTATCAGAACCAAAATTGCAATCTTAAAACTTCTGCAAGACAGAAAAGATTGTTTAACAAAGGAAGGAAAACGTTACAAAGCCAGATTCCCCTCTTAATTTTGTCAGTGCTTGGACTTGGCCCCCAAACCCTAAAAGTGAATTTGTTTCCAGAACACCTGAAACAGAGACCACATTTTTATGTTTGCCTTTTCACAGTGAAGTTTACGTTAGGGAGCTATATTTTCCTTATATTTATTTTTAAGTCATTTGGGCTTTCCAATAAAATAGCATTCCCATTTTCTTCCCTCTTTCCAGATTAATGCGTTTATTATGTTAATACATGAAGGGGTCCACGTGGGGCTGGGGTTGGGGGCTGGGATGCTCTGCAGTGGTGCACTTGGAAAACAATGTGTTATTTGCATTTAAGAAAATACTTTGTTGGCTAAGTGTCTAGCCAGTAAAACAATAACAGTTCACCAAGACAGTTATCCCAAATACCCTTCCAAGAGTGGCAATCAGTTTTCCTAAAGAGTCAAAGAAAAGAGTGAGAATTGTGGGAAGTGGGAGACTAGAAGGACAGACTCATTTGGAAACAGGAAGTGGTTCAAGGAATCTAGGATTTGGAATATAGGAAAAGAAATGGGGAAACATACCCATGCCTTCTCTTCTCTGTAGACATCCGATTTCAACCTACTTCAGGTTAGTAGGAAGTACAATCATTATCTGATGTTCTGTGACCACATGGAAAATACATTGGTAGTCACAACCAGACTAGAGTCAACATTGAGAAACCACCAGAACAACTAACTTGGGCTGGTGAGGCACAGCTACTGGTCAAAACCTGCCCAGGAGGCCCAGTACCACTCACAGTCAGGATCGGGGTCATGGTAAGGGTAGGTCAGCTAGCTTACTGCAGCCCACCTCTGAAGGGGAGGTGAGGGCTTCCAGCCCTGGGCTGCTCATTCACCTCCCCTCTGGAGCAGTAAACAGAGAAGTAGCAAGAAGCTAAGCTCCTTTTGTTAGGCATTATTAATTCCTCTAAAGTGACCATTGATATATTTTTTATTCAGTAACTTAGCATATATATGTGTGTACAATTAATAGTTATGTATAATAAAAGTGTATTAAAATTTTTAAACATAAATTGTGATCGTTGCACAATTCTGTGAGTACACTACAAACCATTAAAATGTATACTTTAAATGGGTGTTTTTTATGTTATTTATGTGATTATATCTCACTAAAGATGTTTTTAAACCATAAATGTTTTTATTCATTTTTTCCCTAAAACATCATATACTGGGTTTTGTTATTATTATTGACTTCCTTCCTGCCATGTTTTTATATTGACTTCTTCAAGTCTTGGTGATCCCAGGATATACTCCAGAACTGATAAATGTTGGCTAATGAATTATAGCTTTATTCCAGTTTTAGCACTGCCAGGCCAGGCTATATTGTCTGTGTTATGGGGTCAGTACGAAAAATTTTACTGAAAAATGAAACTGACCCAGAGAGAGGCTCTTCATGAGCTCCTGCACTTCCTCCTGCTCACCTCACCTCCCAGGGTGCTCCTTGCCTTCTCTGGGTGTTGATGCTTATTGTGATCTTGTGTACTATAATTTGAAAGGTATTCTCTGATACCTTCCTCTATTACACTCTATGATTACAGAAGAGACTGGTGGACATTGTTATGAATGTAAAAATGGGTGGTTATTTTTTAACCTGTCTTCAAAGCTAATTCATAAACAATAATTCAGCCTTACAATGTTTTGTGTGAGATAACTGTAGTTATTTTATAGATAATAAAATCTTATAAGGGTTATGTTTGGTTCATGAGTTACTCATTTCCTTTTCTGGGGATGGGTTGGTAAATCAAGTGAATAGCACAGAGAAGAGTTTCTCAAACTATCTCTTGTGGAAGGTTAGTTTTTTAAAAAAATTTTCCAAGAGGTTGGCAACTTTTGTAAATCCAATAAAAATAAACTACTGTTTTTCAAAAGAAGACATACAAATGGTCAGGGTATGAAAAAAATGTTCAACATCACTAATCATCAGGGAAATGCAAATCCAAAGCACAATGAGATTCCACCTTGCTCCAATTAGAAGGCTGTTACCGAAAAGACAAAGGAAAAGTGTCTTTTCTTAAATACTGTTGGTAGGAATGTAAATTGGTACAGCCATTATGGAAAACAGTACAGTGGTATCCCAGAAAATTAAAACAAGTACTATCATATGATCCAGGAACCCCACTAATGGGTATATATCCGAAAATAAAAATCAGTATATTAAAGAGATTTCTGCACTCCCATGCTTATTGCAGCACTACTCACACTAGCTAAGTGTCCAACAGTGGATAAATGAATAAAGAAAACGTGATATATATACACAATAGAATACTACTCCACCATAAAAAAGAATGAAATCCTGTCATTTGCCAGAACATGCTGAACCTGGAAAACCTTATGTTAAGTGAACTAAGTCAGACACACAAAATACCACATGATCTCACTCATATGTGGAAACTTAAAAAAAAAAAAAAAAAGTTGGGGCTGGGCGCGGTGGCTCACCCCTGTAATCCCAGCACTTTGGGAGGCCAAGGCAGGTGGATCACGAGGTCAGGAGATCGAGACCATCCTGGCTAACACAGTGAAACCCCGTCGCTACTAAAAATACAAAAAATTAGCTGGGCGTGGTGGTGGGCACCTGCAGTTCCAGCTACTTGGGAGGCTGAGGCAGGAGAATGGCGTGAACCCGGGAGGCGGAGCTTGCAGTGAGCCGAGATTGTGCCACTGCACTCCAGTCTGGGAGACAGAGTGAGACTCCATCTCAAAAAAAAAAAAACAAATTGGTATCACAGAAGCAGAGCAGCACAGTGGTTACTAGAGACTGCAGAAGGGGATGAATGAGGGAAAAACAAGGAGAGGTTTGTCAATGGGTACAAAGTTACAATTAGGAGGAATAAAATTCTGGTGTCCTGTAGCATAGTAGGGTGACTATGGTTAACAGCAAGGTATTGTGTATTATAAAATAGCTGGAAGAGAGGTTTTTGAATGTCCTAAACACAAATAAATGATAAAAGCCTGAAGTGATGGATATGCTAACTAAGCTGATTTGATCATTATATAACAGGTACATGTATCCAAACATCACATTTTACCCCATAAATATATATAATCACAATGTGTCAATTTAAGAAAATGCTAAAGAATGCAAAATGCTTGCCTCCTTTTAATAGATTAGATTCAGTAGACATAAAATTACATTTCAACTAATATTACCAAACATAACATAAGAAAAAAAGTGAATTTTTAAAAATTGTACACATTGTTCACTGACAACATCTGGAGAGGCAAATAGAGAAAATTACTATTACACTCATAATTTTTGTAATTCTTCAATCATAACATGAAGTTATGAATGGAATAAATTCTGCATATTAAACACCTAGGTACACACTTTAATGAACAATTTGTATATTAATGTGTAATTTTCGTGTGATGTATGAGCTTGCTTCTTGATGTTAACTTACCTAATCTAGGTTAGACTGATGACAGTGCTACTCACAGGGGATAATGTATATCAAAACTCTCTCTATGTTTTGATAACAAAATAGACAAACCAGTCTTACATAAATATATTCATGGCAAAGAAAACAGGATATTCATTTTTAACATTTTTTCCCAAAATGTAGCAAGTGATGCTCTATGTGCAAAATTTTTAAATTCTTTATCAGTACCTACAATTTATTCTGTAAAATTGTGGTTAAATTTAACTTAACTTTTGAACAGACAGGGACTTTTGTATTTATATACA
>NW_012104254.1:2293888-2298181 GCF_000951045.1 Mandrillus leucophaeus
CTACAATTTATTCTGTAAAATTGTGGTTAAATTTAACTTAACTTTTGAACAGACAGGGACTTTTGTATTTATATACATTTGAGTTACAGTTGACAACCAAACCTTAAAATATTACACACTTTAGCATATTCTTACTACTTACCATCTCTAGCTCACCTTACGATTTCAACACTCCCTGATCTGGTCTATATACTGTTCAATGAAGAGAGTCCACTGACCATGCATTTCAATGTTAAGGCAATGTCAAATTCCCATAAAATTTTGTGCCCAGTTACTCTCAATTTCTGTATATCTCATTTCAGACTAGTAATAGTTGATGGACCACACTTTGAGTACCACAGTTACATACATAAAGGATTCCTTTAGTTCACCAAAGCAATTGAGATCATCTGTTGTGGTGAACTCAAGCAAGAGATTGGTGGTTAGACTGAAAACAGATTTTATGAGATCCCATAGATTGATAATAACCTAAAGGAAAGGCTCAGAAAAATTGCCATTGGGTTCTTCATTTGAACATTTCCTGTTCAATCCTTTTACTAAGGACTTAGATGAGGTTATAAACTTATCAGACTTAAAAAAATAGTTCAAATTTATTAAGCATCTATTTTATATAATTCATATACTGAGCTAATTGTTCAAGGATTATTTCATTTAATCTTTAGAACAAAAATTGTATTATGTACACACTGTAATGCACAGTTCACAATAGGGTTATAAATCACCAATTTATAAATGAGAGAAGTTAAGTAACTTCCCTGAAGTCACACTGCTAGTTGATGGACCTGGGATTTGAGTCCAAGCCAGCAGACTCCACATCCAAAGGCAAACCACCTAGTAGACAGGCAAAACTGGCCAAGATTAGCACAACTGTAAGTGAAGGAAACAGAATAATTGAAATACTCTCTAGGCTAAATTGCTAGGCAAAAATCAATAAGGTGAAAATAAGAGGAATAACTCTCAATTCCTCTATTAGATTAACATAAGTCAATTGCACAAAAGCAGGCTGAGGAAGATCTCACACATCAGAGTCTCTTGGGCATTACCTTGTGTCTTGCTAGCCTTTTTTTTTTTTTTTTTTTTTTTTTTTTTTGATGCTACTGTTTTTGCTTTTTTTGTTTTGTTTTGTCTTGAGACAGGGTCTTGTTCTGTCACTCAGGCTGGAGTGCAGTGGTGCCATCTCAGCTTACTGCAACCGCCACCTCCCGGGCTCAAGTGATTCTCCTGCTTCAACCTGCCAAGTAGTTGGGATTACAGGCATTCACCACCGAGCCCAGCTAATTTTTGTATTTTTTGTAGAGACAGGGTTTCACCATGTTGGCCAGTCTAGTCTCGAACTCCTGGCCTCAACTGACCCACCAGCCTCGACCTCCCAGAGTGCTGGGATTATAAGCATGAGCCACTGTGCCCGGCCTAGCCTCACTTCTAATTCTAGCTGCTGCTGCGACACATATCCTCTAAAACAGGGGTCCCACCACCTGAGACACAGACAGGTTCCGGTCCATGGCCTGTTAGGACCCAGGCCACACAGCAGGAGGTGAGCTGCAGGCTAGCGAGAACTACCAGCTGAGTTCCACCTCCTGTGAAATCAGTGGCAACATTCAATCCTCATAGGAGCTCAAACCCTACTGTGAACTGTGCATGCGAGGGATGGAGGTTGCGTACTCCTTACTAAAATCTAATGCCTGATGAAACGACCACCACCCTATCAGTGGCAAAATTGACTTCCACAAAACAGGTTTTAGTGCCAAAAAGGTTGGGGACCGCTGTGCTAAAAGCTCTGCAGGACACTTCTCCTAAGAGAACCTCATTTAAAGAGTTCACATTTCTGCCCTGAGATGATTATTATTCTTCTCCTCCTTCTTTTCCTTCTCCTCTTTCTCCTTCTGTTTCTCTTTCTCCTTCTCTTTCTCTTCCTTCCACCTCCTCCTCCTTCTCCTCCTCTTCCTTCTCCTTCTTCTAGCTTTATTAAGTATAATTGATGTGCAAAAATCTGCACATATTTAATGTCTATAATTTGATGAGTTTGGATATATGCATACACACATGGAACCATTACCATAAGCAAGGTAATAAACATATCCATCATATGTATCCATCATTAATCTCTCCAAAAGTTTCCTTGTGACTCTGTATTTTTTGTTTGGTTTTTTGTTTGTATGTTTATTTGTTTTGTGGTAAGCACACCTAGTATGAGATCTACTCCCCTAAAATGTTTAAGTGCCCAGTATAGCATTGTTAACTATAAGTACTGCGTTGTATGGCAGTTCTCTAGAACTTATTCATGTTGCATAAATGAAACTTTATACCCATTGAACAACTTTCCATTTCTTTCTCCCCCAGTCCCTGGTGACCACACTTCTACTCTCCACTTTTATGAGCTTGTCTAGTAATAAACACCTACATTAAAAAGGAAGAAAGATCACAAATAAACAATCTAACTTTCCACTTAAAGGATCTAGAAAAGGAAAAACTAAGCCAAATTAGCAGAAGAAAGGAAATAGTAAATATTAGAGCAGAAATAAACGAAATAAGAAATTTTTTTTAAATCACAAAACAGTTGTTTTCTTGCAAAGAACCCTATTGTGAACTGTGCACGCAAAAGATCTATGCTGTGCACTCCTTAGAAGAATCTAATGCCTGATGAAACCATCCCCCTGACCACCACCCCATCCATGGAAAAATTGTCTTTTTCCCCTGAGAAGGATGGTGAAAACTGACAAAATTTAGCTCAACTAAGAAAAATATGATTCAAATAAAAAATAGAATCAGAAATGAAAGAGGATACATTATAACTGATGCCAAAGAATATAAAAGACCATAAGAGGCTACCGTGAACGATTATATGCCAACAAATTGGATAACCTTGAAGAAACAGATAAAGCCCTGGGATTCTTAGGAGCCACACCTAGAGAAGCCTGCTCAGGTCACATGCAACAGTAGCTGGGAAAACTCCTAGCCAACAGGCATGAGAGTTTATGGATAAATATGTTTTGTTTTCAGTGGTTTTCATTGTGAGCGATTCTGAGAAGCAGTCTATATCCTCAGATGGTCCTAACAAGATAGTCCAGTTGAGTACAAGAGGAACCAACTCCATAAGGCACTGATGGGCTTCTCCTCTTTCCCTGGTTCTCACTCCTGATCCCTAGGATCATCTCCAAAGACACCTGCTGCACACAGGTCCTGGTCATCAGACTCTACTTACTCTACTTTGGTGGGAACCCAGGTGAAGACACCGACCTAGCAGCAAATCATGTGAAAAATAGATCTTAATAGGTGACAAGTTCAGCCCAAGACAGGAGTGTGATATGATAGAGAGAGGGGGGAAGGTGGGAGAGACAGAGAGAGAGAAAGGAAGAAAGGAAGGAGGTAGGGAAGGGAACATAATAATACCTGGAGTGCTATCACCTAGAAGTTTGTGCATAAATTATACGTCACCTATAATCATGATCTCCAAGAGAATAAAAGGAGACAAAGCGAGGGAAATACGTTTTTGCTAGTTGGAGAATTCAAGGTACAAGGTGAGAAAAAAACTGAAAGGTAGCTTCTAGCAGAGACAGACTCCTTAGCCTGACTGTAATGACATAGGTTTCAAGAAAGTTCATAACTCTTAACATTTGAGTATGAGTGTGAGTGAAATATTCTGAGAAGGGCCCATACCTTTCAACATATTCTCAAAAGGCCCCTCATACAAATAAAACTAAGAGAATCAAGTCCCACACTAGGTTGTATAGTAATGTGCACAAAGAACTTTTGAACTTCACAGAAGAAATCTCCCAAAATTACTGCAATACTTCTCTAACTAGCTGTCATTCTCTGCTTATTTATCTGGTATCTACACCCAAGTACAGCCCCTCTGAGATAAGAGATGTAGGCTAGGAGGAAGACCTCAGTTTTGGTCTGCTCTCTGTAACCACAAGACCCTGTCCAACTCATCTAAGTCTTGGTTTTCTCATTGGTAAAATGGGCCAAGGAAGTAGGTTGGGGGAATGTAAAGTAAGGATTAGGAAAATCAGATGAGAAGACATATGAAAGTGCTTTGTGAACTCTATGGCTCATACCAGATGTAAAATGTATTGTGTGGTTGAATGGACTCATTTTCCAGGTAGGGAGCTAGGATAGAGCTCCCTAGTTGGTCTACGGACCCATCATCTGGGAGCTGGTTAGAAATTCAGAAACCTACCACCCGACCTTCTGAATCAGAATCTGCTTTTTTTTTTTAAGACAGAGTCTCACTATGTTGCCCAGGCTGGAGTGCAGTGACCTGATCTTGGCTCACTGCAGCCTCTACCTCCT
>NW_012104254.1:2298231-2406732 GCF_000951045.1 Mandrillus leucophaeus
GATCTATGCTGTGCACTCCTTAGAAGAATCTAATGCCTGATGAAACCATCCCCCTGACCACCACCCCATCCATGGAAAAATTGTCTTTTTCCCCTGAGAAGGATGGTGAAAACTGACAAAATTTAGCTCAACTAAGAAAAATATGATTCAAATAAAAAATAGAATCAGAAATGAAAGAGGATACATTATAACTGATGCCAAAGAATATAAAAGACCATAAGAGGCTACCGTGAACGATTATATGCCAACAAATTGGATAACCTTGAAGAAACAGATAAAGCCCTGGGATTCTTAGGAGCCACACCTAGAGAAGCCTGCTCAGGTCACATGCAACAGTAGCTGGGAAAACTCCTAGCCAACAGGCATGAGAGTTTATGGATAAATATGTTTTGTTTTCAGTGGTTTTCATTGTGAGCGATTCTGAGAAGCAGTCTATATCCTCAGATGGTCCTAACAAGATAGTCCAGTTGAGTACAAGAGGAACCAACTCCATAAGGCACTGATGGGCTTCTCCTCTTTCCCTGGTTCTCACTCCTGATCCCTAGGATCATCTCCAAAGACACCTGCTGCACACAGGTCCTGGTCATCAGACTCTACTTACTCTACTTTGGTGGGAACCCAGGTGAAGACACCGACCTAGCAGCAAATCATGTGAAAAATAGATCTTAATAGGTGACAAGTTCAGCCCAAGACAGGAGTGTGATATGATAGAGAGAGGGGGGAAGGTGGGAGAGACAGAGAGAGAGAAAGGAAGAAAGGAAGGAGGTAGGGAAGGGAACATAATAATACCTGGAGTGCTATCACCTAGAAGTTTGTGCATAAATTATACGTCACCTATAATCATGATCTCCAAGAGAATAAAAGGAGACAAAGCGAGGGAAATACGTTTTTGCTAGTTGGAGAATTCAAGGTACAAGGTGAGAAAAAAACTGAAAGGTAGCTTCTAGCAGAGACAGACTCCTTAGCCTGACTGTAATGACATAGGTTTCAAGAAAGTTCATAACTCTTAACATTTGAGTATGAGTGTGAGTGAAATATTCTGAGAAGGGCCCATACCTTTCAACATATTCTCAAAAGGCCCCTCATACAAATAAAACTAAGAGAATCAAGTCCCACACTAGGTTGTATAGTAATGTGCACAAAGAACTTTTGAACTTCACAGAAGAAATCTCCCAAAATTACTGCAATACTTCTCTAACTAGCTGTCATTCTCTGCTTATTTATCTGGTATCTACACCCAAGTACAGCCCCTCTGAGATAAGAGATGTAGGCTAGGAGGAAGACCTCAGTTTTGGTCTGCTCTCTGTAACCACAAGACCCTGTCCAACTCATCTAAGTCTTGGTTTTCTCATTGGTAAAATGGGCCAAGGAAGTAGGTTGGGGGAATGTAAAGTAAGGATTAGGAAAATCAGATGAGAAGACATATGAAAGTGCTTTGTGAACTCTATGGCTCATACCAGATGTAAAATGTATTGTGTGGTTGAATGGACTCATTTTCCAGGTAGGGAGCTAGGATAGAGCTCCCTAGTTGGTCTACGGACCCATCATCTGGGAGCTGGTTAGAAATTCAGAAACCTACCACCCGACCTTCTGAATCAGAATCTGCTTTTTTTTTTTAAGACAGAGTCTCACTATGTTGCCCAGGCTGGAGTGCAGTGACCTGATCTTGGCTCACTGCAGCCTCTACCTCCTGAGTGCAAGTGATTCTCATGCCTCAGCCACCCGAGTAGCTTGGTTTACAGGTGTGCGCCACCATGCCCAGATAGTTTTTGTATTTTTAGTAGAGACGGGTTTTGCCATGTTGCCCAGGCTGGTCTTGAACTACTGGCTTCAAGTGATCCACCCACCTCAGCCTCCCAAAGTGCTAAGATTACAGGTGTGAGCCACCACTCCTGGCCCAGAATCTGCATTTTAACAAGACCTCTGGGTGATTCTTGTCCACATTAAAATTTGAAAAACCAGAGTAGATGACAATTGGGATTCTTTTTAACTTGGAATTTCTGATCTAATGACTATAATTTTTAAATTTCTTCTCTCCCATCTCTCCAACTTGCTATTGTATCCTCCTTTTTTTCTAGTCATTATGGCCTAATTCAACATTGTTTCCACACGGTGTTCCACAAATATTGACTTAACACTGCTGAGAATGAGCTGAGCGTAACCATATATCATCCTTATCATCCTTTTTAAAACAACTGACTTCTTAAAAATTACAAATGCCCATATTGTCCACATTCTCCTCTCAAAGGAAATCTGCTACTAAAATTAAAACAAAATATTTAATTTTAATTGGGCTTTTCTAGTTAGTCATTAGGTGCCTGGAAAACAAAGTGTTAAAAAAGAATCCTGGGCAGATGCAAACATTCAAATGATACTGATAATAAATACGCCTCTTAACATTTGCTAACTGCTCTAATCCCTGTTATTTTGACATTGGTGTAAAGGAATTACCACCTGAAGACATGGGGCAGGTCAGTTGGCATCTACAGAGACTCAGTTCTTCTCAAGTTAGGGCCCTTTGCATCACTTATGGCCACCAAGAGGGATTAACCAACATCCCCCCACCCCACAAACACACACACACACACACACAAGTTTGTGAGCCAAGTGATTTCGTCCCATTACAGTGTTGCTCTTAAGCTCTGTGCTCAGCCTGCCTGCGGCCTTCAAAAGGGCAGAGCTCCCACACACATGAGAGGATGATTTTCCAGGCACTCCTGGATGGCCTCAAGATATTTGTTGTTTGCCATGTTGGCCTTGTTTTTGCTTGTTTTTACTTAGGCTTTTTACAACTGGGTACTATACTGCAGCATCCTTGAAGAAAAAAGCCTGCTAGAACAGGTAATGATAATAATGCTAATAATACCTTGGCTGTATACCGTACCTTTCTTTCTAAATGCTTGATATGTCTTTACATTGATGATCTCTTTTATCTTCATGACACCCCTTAGAATTGGGCCGAGGCAGATAACACATGGGCTAAGATCTGGCTTCTTGAGCTTCCAGTACAATGTCTAAAGTAGAAAGCTTAAGAGACATTGGCTGAGTCATAGCCACTTGCAAAATCTTGCATCTTCTGGACTAAGAGATCATTTGTCTAATTGTTTTTACTGCTTTTGAGTTCTTTCTAAAGTTAATTACCAACCTTAATTAGTTCTAGTTATGAGATCTCCAAGACTATATTTTTTGTAAACATATGCTACTTTATTAGTTAAGTCTAAATATTTATGAAATCTTTCAATCTAGTAGTTTGGCTTCTCTGATAATGGTTGTCTTTATCTCTTTATAAAATGAGATACTGAAAGAGACACATTCGGCCTTGGTGCCTAGACCTGGCAGAAAGCAGAAAATGGTCTATTTTCCCTTATTTTTCTTCATTTTATTTTTAATCTGAGTCCTTGTTGGCAGAAGAGGTTGGAAGAGAATAAAACAGGCAAATGACTGAGTGAATAGAAGGTAGGTGTATCAAGGATGAAGAAGGGGCCAAATTTGTAAGCATAAGTAAGGACCACATAACATTCTTCAACACTGATGGCTTTGTTGTATCCAAAAATTTTTTATACTGTTTTCAAGGTAGCCCCAAATGACCTGTGCCTGCCCATGTATCTCCAGAGTGCCTTGGCTGTGCCTACAGACTACCTCACTCAACCAAGAATCTGAGTGGTTTGTCTGAACCTGAAACTATTGCCTCACAGATGTGTACAGAAGACCCACTTGTATGTTCACATCAGTAAAAAAAAAAAACGGGTCCATAGCTTAACTGCTGTGCTTCTTAGCTAAGGTCTTTGGATAAACTCCAAAGCAATAAATCATCACATATGCCAGGAGAGAATTTTTTTGGAGTTGGAGTTATTATATGGCCCTTATACTACCACTTAAGAATAACAATAATAATAATGGATACAACTTTTACACTTACAATACACATGTCAGTAGTGATGTCTTGGATTGACCTATTATGTCGTATGGGACAGCAATGTTCTTTCTCAGAAATGTAAATGGACATAAAGAGATCAAATGAGGGTTAGCAGTGAGAGGACATACAATTGTAGCAGAGCACATTATTAGATGGGTGGACAGCATGTGAAGTCACAGAAAGTTAAGAAGTAGCAAAAACTATGAATAAGAAGAAGGAAGTAGAGAAAATATATAAAGTGGTTTTAAACTCGAATGCCTTCATCTGAAAAAAGTAAATGTACAAATTTGCAACTATGTGGCAAAAATTAATACACGCCTTGCCAAAAACATTCAAATTCAAAATTTGATCTAGATATTAAGCTGGCCAAATAAAGCACAACTTTAGGCTATATTTGGCTTCTTGGTCACCATGTTCTAAATCCTGAAAGAGATGGAAGGAAGAAGCTGGTCAGTGTGGAGAGAGCAGTGGCCACAGCAAGAGGACAGCGAGGTCACAGAGAATAGACACAATGGGAGCAAGAACATGTCACCTGAAAGGGAGAGACAGAGGTGGCCAGAGGAGACCCAGATTGTCCTCTATCCCCTGGGGCTTTGCTTTCTTCTTCCAATTCCAGTCCACATGTGATCTTGCAATAAAAGTGTTTCTTTTAAAGGAGTCTGGGTAGGAGTCACTTTTTCAGAATCGTCACCTACATGCCTTTGCTGATTTTCATAAAAACCCTACAGAGTAGAGGGCTGGAAATTGGGATCCTGCGGTCTTGTCTAGTGCTGCTTTCAACACAACATATAAGAATTACCTTCAGTGTAGCGTGGCTGAGAAGCACACATAAATGTTTCCTCCTAATGCATTACATATCAAACCTATTTGATTCACAATGGCCATGCGGTCATTTCTTTTAAAATCCTTGGAGAAAAGTTGCTCCACAAAGAGGAATTAATGGTGGTCTTACCAGTGCTGGGAGAGTTATCTTCTCAAACTCATCCAAACAGAGGACCTGAACACCTAATATGTCATCACGTGAAGAATATGAAGTAAATATGTAAAATAATACAGCCATACATTAGCCTAAATTGTGCTAATAAATTGTTAGGCTTAGCAGGAAATGGAAAATCACTAATGGAATAATGAAGAGTTTGTTTAGTCCCTGAGCAGACGGCCATCATTCGTCATGCTCCCAGTTCTCCTGCTAAGAGCAGTAGCTAACAGGCTTGCTTGAGGTGATGAAGCAAGCCCAGGAAACCACTGCTTTCTAATAGCTAAAGGAAGTGCAGTTGTCACTCTAGGACTAAGAGAATTAACAGGGAGAATAATCCACATCAAGGGGACTTTGTAATGTGAACCATTGATAAGGTAGGACTGGGTAGAGATAAGAGACATTGCATTTGGAGGCAGTCAGATTTGCATCCTTGAATGGATTTTTGGAGCAGGAGTGGACACCTGACCCAAAGGAAATCAATCCATAGGCTAGCAATCAACCTCTTTTTTGTTCTTGTAGCATTTGATCGTTATCTAGTTTTGCTAAATCCTACTTTTCTCTTTGTAAAATGGGAAAATAACAATATGTAACTCAAAGGGCTATTGCAAACACTGAATGAGATACAGCAAATGATGTGCCAGGCATGGTACCTATGACATGGGACATAGCAATGGTTAATTATTGCTATTGTTTAGCTAAAGCAGTAGTCAAATAGCCCAGAAACCAAGGTTCTATGTTTTTAAGGCCAAACTAGGAGGGTAAACTTTTGTAAACTTCTATTCGCTATCAGAGTCAAAGAGAAGTACAGGTGGGTGGATCACAGTACCAGCTACAATTCACTTATTCATTCATTCGGAAACAAAATTTACTCTTGAATTAAAGTAGAGAAAAAAAACTGATTGCTGCCAGAAATGATCAACACCTGCTTTGTAGGATATTACTTTACTTTGTAACAAAAATTAGAGAAATTAAATAATTTTTCTCTTTTGTTATGAAGAAGAAATATCAAAGTTACATGTTGGTGATATAAGGCAAGGTACATACCACACCCCAGTCATCTTTCATTGGCATGTAAATCAGCACACATAAGTGATGGTAATGCTGTCAGTGTAGCAATATACACCGTGGTAGACCCTGTGATGAAGCCCATCGTGAACGACATGCACCTGTTCTCCACTTTCTCATCCTCCCTTGCAGCAGCGTGGCATTGAAAGGGATTATAGGCTGAGAGACTAGGTAGAGGGTGTATTAGTCTGTTCTTGCATTGCTATAAAGAACTGCCTGAGACAGGGTAATTTACAAAGAAAAGAGATTTAATTGACTCGCAGCTCCACAGGCTGTACAGGAAACATGGCTGTGGAGGCCACAGGAAACTTACAATCACGGCGGAGGGAAAGCAGGCCAGAGCAGGAGGGAGAGGGCAAAAAGGGAGCTGCTACACACTTCTAAACAACCAGATGTTGGGAGAACTTACTATCACAAGAACAGCAAGGGGGAAGTCACCTCATGATCTAATCAACTCCCACCAGGCCCCTCCTCCAACACTGGAGATCACAATTCGACATGAGATTTGGGTGGGGACACAAACCAGATCAGAGGGCTTTGTGTTTTTTGGGGGTTTTTTGTTTTTTTTTTTTTTTGGTCATGATTTTCAATTTTAAGGTTTTTGAAGGCAGGAATTGTGTCTTGTTCATGATCTCTTGGGCATATTCATAGGCCTCAACTACCAAATTAAAGAAATCTTAGAAATAAAAAATGGGCAGTTATTAATTGCAACAACATTCATATGCAGGAGTCATTTTCTTTCTTTGAAGTGCTTTGTGAACTTGAGCAAAGGCCAGTTTGAGGAGTAGGTTTCTTCAGCTTGCTCATGGTAAGTGATCGCAAGTTAGGCAGAGAAAGCGGCCTAGGCATGTGGCATTCCTCCATTTTGGCCAACTTACCTCTTGAAGTCAAACTCATCATGTGCTGTGCAATAATGGAGACAGGCGAATCAGAGAGGCTCTGACTGAGAGCACTGGAGGTGACTTCCTTTCCGCCAGCCTGTTTGTCTTCAGATTCCTTAGAGCAATTGCTCCAACTCTCATCTCATGAGAGGCTGGTTATCCTTGACACCGGAGGACTAAAGTTATCTTCTCCCTTCTCAGGGACACAAACAAAAATGACACTACCTTGAGATAATACCTAACACAGATTATTCCACCACATCATATCTTGGGGCTCAGATACTATATTCTTTCCTAGCCTAACACATGCAGCGAGAACACATGGCAACTATAATAAATGCTTCTAATTAACAAATAAAAATATATCTGCACCAAGTGACAGATATAGCTTCTTAAGAATGCTCCTTGGCTGCTGGGGTTGCCCATGATGGATCAAACCTTTTAAACACATTATAATGACAAAAGGGATGGGATTCTCAGACCCTTTCCTCTACAGAATGGCTTTTGGGCTTACTCTGCAGAAAGATTTTTTTCCCTACTTGTAAGAAATGAGTTTAAACCAGAATCAAATTTTGATACTTTAAAAAAAAAAAACTTCAGCCACTACAATTGATAGCACCAGTTAAAGGAATGAAACACTTCTGCATGGAAACAATGATTCATGAACTGCTCTTCCCTACAGGAGATGAAACCATTTGGGCTTTCCTCAGCAATGCTTATATTACTGGCAACGTTTAAAAAAACTTCATTACATAGAGAACATTCCAGCCTTCAATTTTTCTTGTTGAGAGGGTTCAGTGGTTGCTTTGGTATATGTGTGTCTCTCGGTGAGTGTGTGTGTGCGCGGGCGCACACACGAGTGTGTTTCATAAAATTAGATTCCAGCAAAGGGAAAGTGCATTTATGCAAAAGCAATTCATCAACCACTTCTGTGGTCAGAATTCACCGAGGTAATTTAGATACTTTAATGGCAAGGTAGTTTAGGTAGGTAGGAGGCAATGTCCCCTCCCCCATCTAACAGCTATGGTAATAGAAAATGTGTCCTCTAAATGAATCTTTTCAGGAAAGTAATTCTCGTTTTAATTATTTATCCACTACCAAATATAAAATATAATTACATAGCCAATGTCCATGGGAACAAAATCCACAGCACAGCATAGAGTATGAGAGCTTTCTGCTTTTAGAAATTTTCCATTAAAAAAATAAGATTAGCCAAATGCAGCTTTTATAATCTGATTTTCATAATATTAGTGTTTAGCAAAAGTCCACCACTTGCTCAAACAATGGCTCCAGAATTTGCAGTGTTTCCACCATAGCCTTGACCTTTATGATGTCAGACATATATTACCTCTCTGCTATAATTTACTATTGACATCATGGATTAAATTTGTTGTTTCAGCTAATGTAACTGAGCAAGCAAGGTAGATTGTGAAACCAAAGCCAACTACTGAAATACGAGGGTTGTCAAGTATAAATTTACAAAAGATATTCAGACTGGGTGTGGAAGACAAAAATAAATGGACAAAGAAGCTGTTTTTGACAGACTGCAAGGGGCTAGAGACTTCAACTTGAACACTGTAAATCCAAATGTCACGAAAACACTGCTGCAGAGTGCGAGACACGTCTATTCCTCAGCAATATAAATGGTGATGGGAAACCAAACTTCCAAGATGCTGTGCATTTTTGAAAAGTATATCCCTGACGCCCGATAACAAACTCTTTTGAAAAGTATATCCCTGACGCCCGATAACAAACTCACTCATCTCTTCTTCCTCTCCTCCAACCCAAGTTTGAAAAATCACCGCAAGTCACTAGCTCAAAACCAGTTATGACTGCAAAGCCAGTGTTTGCTAGGGCATCATTTGGAGAAGAGACCAAGGAATGTCAAAAAATATGTAAAGATGTATTTTTAAAAGAAAAATAAATTAGTGTGGCTACAGTATTGCCCAAATGTGAGCCATGATCAGTTTTTACTTCTGACACAAATTCTGTTTTTAATACCAAAGTATAAGCCACTAAGAGGGAATATTGTAACTACTGAAGCCTGTAAAGGTGCTCCCATCACTCAGCAGGGAACCCCTTGGTGGTAATTGAGCCACTTCCACGACTGGTCTCTTAGAGTAACAGTCTGGCCTGCAGGGTTGTAGCTACATGAGACTGCTGGTTCATGGTCAGGCTTTCTTTGCTTTCAAATGCTTTATTTTCCCAGATACCCCGCAAGCTAAAAGAATTTGAGAATAACTGAATCTAGAAAACAATAAATGTGTGCTACATGGATAGAGTGGTGGGTGGATAATGCAAGAAGAACCAGAAGCCTCCGAAGTGAAAATACTTTTTCAATGTCACAGCTTGTTGTTATGGACAAGGCCCAGGTGGATTTCTTAGTTTAGTCTGGGGGTAGACTACTCATGGTGGGTATTCAGTGGTCATGCTTTTGGGAAACTTTTAGAGGGATGGAGAGCCTGATATTCCTCTTACCCCTATGTGCCTGCTTAGTGACCTATTATCCAGCCTTTTCTATGGAAGCTATAAGAACTTCTGTGTCCACGACTCAAATACACAATGAATAGCTAGGGAATAACACATAGCACTGTATGCTGTACTGGGGCTTGGAATTACATAGTAACCACTACAAATAGACTTTGCCTTCAAATTTATAGTCTAATATCTATGTGTGTCTATATATAAGAGAGAAAATGTAAATTCTAAGAGCAGTTCTCATGTGAGAAAATGAGGGCATGAGTATGTCCTTTGCTCCTTGACCCAAATAGTGCCTTTGAATAACTGTCAAAGGACTTGAGTTGGGCCAGACAATGTTTTCAGGCAGTGATGAAAAGAAATGACACAGAAAGTTCTTATTTACACCTCCTTTGGCTAGCCACGGAGATCCCTAGATTGAAAATAGGGTGACCTTTAGAGGCTCATCACTATCTTGGGTGTGAGTAGCCTGGAAGGAAGATGTGCTGTGAGTCTGATCTATAAAAGGGACCAAGAATCCCTTGAGCTGACTCTGGATGCAACCTCAGATGGACTCATAACCTGCCAAGGAGGCTTCAACTTGCCTAGACCTCTTGACAATCTCTTTAAGTGAATTTTCAGGTCACTGACAGCAGCTTGATTGAACACCCTCTCAGGATTCCTTCTCCTGGTATAATTCAAATGTCCCTGGTTCTAGGTCTCCTTGATTCTCGGGCCCACATGGATAGGAAATTTTATTGTAAAAGCTGATGGCTTAATTCCTCCTAGAGAAAGTGCTACTGTAGCTCTGCTTAGAAAAATATCACTTTTGTTTAGGAAAATCCACAACTCTTACTTTTCCTGGCTCTGACACATAGTTGATCCCATCTCATATTTTCATAAGCTGTTTATATTGGATTGCAGCCACTGTGTATTAACTTATCACTCCGTCTCTCTCCAGGCCAGTGAATTAGCTCATGTGTTCAGCTGCATTTAACAAAAATCCAAACACAGTGATTTAACGAACATTTTCTTATCTGCCATGAAGTTCAGAAGTAACATGCACAGAGTTGGTGCCATGGCTTTTAAGCCATCAAGGACCAGGCTCCTTGCATCTTCTTACTCTGCCATCTTAATATGTGGCTTTCATTTCCATGGTTTCACAAGGCAAAGAGAAAATGACAAGAATGTAGAAAAAGTGGGGCTTTTATGAGAAAAGTAAAAATTTTCCAGAAAACCTCAGCAAAATTCTAATTGGTCAAAACTAGATTACTCTTAACTGCAAAGGAGACTGGAAAATACAATGCTATCTGGAACAAAATGAGGAGTCTGTGGGCAGGAGAAAGGAAAAGGATGGAGACTAGTTAGACAATAAGGTGTGTCTGCCACACTCACATACCTTGTGTCTACAAAGTATAGACTGATCTCAGTGGTTCTAACATACACACACACAGTAAAAATATACTCTGCAATATAATATTTTTTCTGAAGACTGGGATGATTATAAACTTTCCAGATGTTCCTGTACAAACAGTAATTAAAATCCCTTAAACACTTCCTTATTTGCAAAATGACAAGAACACTTAAAACTTGAGGGTAAAAACCTGCTTCTAGAACCAATGCTGCCACCAACCATCTGAATGATCTTGAACAAGTTACTTTCTCTTTCTGGGCTTCAGCTTCCTGAGTGGTCCCACTGCCAACACTCTTAATATCTCGAAATGTCCCTTCACCTCCCAGCAGATACATATTTCTCCTCTGCTCAGAACACTTCCAGGGCTTGGGTTGAAATTCAGTCCTCAGAATCTGGGTTGTGTCTAAGTTTCCAATGTCACCTTGTACCACTGTCCCCTTTGCTTATTTTGCTTTGCCACACTGGTCCCCACCTTCCTTAGCCATGCCAGGCTCACTGTTGGCCTGAGTCCTTGCTGTTCTCTCTGCCTTAAATGCTCTGCCCCAAGGTCTTCAATGACTAGCTCCTTGTTACTGTTCAAGTCTCAGTTCAAATGTCACCTCCTAACAGTGATATCTAAAGTACAATTTCAACCCAAATCCTCTCTATCGTAGAACCTGTATGTTCCCTTCAGAGCATATACCACAATTTAATTATCTTGATAATATATTTGTGTATTTTTTTGCAGCTGGCCTCCCAATAAGAATGTCAGTCCCTTGAGAACAGGCACCTTCTCTCTTGTTCATCATGGGTAATCCTGGCACAGTTTCTGTCAAGTGTGTATATAATGAATATTTGTTGAATGAATGAATGAGAAAAGAGGGTCTTCAATGTCATCTCACAGGTCCCTTCCAACTCTCAAGTCCTGCAGTTCCCTCTCAGAGAGCTACTGTGAGGATGAGAGGTAACAACATATGCCACTGTACCTTCTAAACTGGTAAAAGCAGCACACGAAATATGAAGGCTGTTACAAACAATAGTGTGATTTGGGGTAATTTGTAAGCTGTTAAAAAGGAACTTGGCTCTTTGAACATTGTTTACAAAACAAAGCCTGAATTGATAGAAATTAGATGCAAAGTAAATGAGCCATTTTGAAATAGTGTTTTCTAAAGGGGTGACATTCTGGAAAACAATATCAACTGAGCAATTTTTCCTTCAATCAGCTCTGTAGAAAGTGATACTCTTCTCCTCTCCTGTATTATTTGCAATGGTTCTATTTGCAAGTCATTTCTAAAGGGCAGCAATTTGTTTTGTATTAGAGTTTCTGTGAACTGATGATTCCACTCAGTGAGATCATACATCTATGGAGCACTTACTTGATAGGAAATTTCATTAATGTGAGTTAATGATTATGGAAGATATACCCATTTGACAACTTTCATTGGCCCAACTGGAGTCCCGAACACTGTATTGAACCCAGAGTTTGACTTGATGTTCCTTAGTTGTATGCCAGACTTGGCTGTAGCCAGTCAATACTGGTTTTAAATCATAGATTAAGTCTGCATTCCCAAGGGGTAATTTGAAGCAGTCACCTCATATCACTTAGACATTCATGTCATCCTCAGCTTAAAGAAGTTTTGTTGGGAATACCAGGCCTTATGTCACTCTGCTGTCTTTAAATAGTCAGTGGCTCCTCACTGTCCCCTATAGTAAGTCCAATCTTGCTGCATTCAAGACCCCTGCAATGTGGCCCACCCTAATTCCTAAGCACATAATCTCCCCAAAAAGGCAAACCTGTATCCAGGCCAAACTGAGCTACAAGGAGTTTTCCAAACATTATTGGTACTTTCTTACCTGCTTGGCTTTGCCATGCTATCCCCCAACCCTTGAGATGGGGGACAATCCCCACCATCCCCACCTGTAGAAAAATTTACCCCTTCTTAAGTCCTGGAATCCCCCAACTGGTAACCATCTCTCCATCCTCTTTGTATTTAATCATAATAACTACATTCATGCTTTCTGAGACCACGCACCAGACACTGTTCTAAGTACTTTACATGGAATCTTCAAATGAACTTATGAAAAAGCACCACTAACATCCCACTTTTCAGATAGTGCTAAAGGATAAAGGAGTTACAAAGCTGGGATGACACTAGTACATGCCAGAGTTAAGACTCAAGACCAGATAGGTTATCACCAGAGCCAGTTCATACCAGCATTAGAGAGTCTATTATTAGGATCTCTTTCTAACTCTCCATTCAGTGATGTCAAGTTGGTAGCTTGAAATAAGCTATAGTGAGAGTATTTACACCATGGAGATAGGCATGAACTACACACCAGCGTACCCTCCCCCCACCATTCTCTATCACATCAACAATTGTTATTGTTAAATATTTAGCAATGTCTGGGGCCCACCTTCTCAACCACTGTGTTACATTGCCCCATCTATTTGTGTGTTTAAATATTAGCCTCACCGCATTGTGAGTCCCTCAAGGTAAGGGGTCATGTCATACCCATTGATATCTCTTGCTCTCTTGGCATACAGCCTTCCATGTACACAATAAATATATAATTCATAGTTATTGGAATGATTTATAATTCATTCTCAAGGTGGCTAATATCAATATTCTATTGTGAGATGGAAAAAGTGGCAGCTACTCTTCTAGTTGAATCAAAACATTTCTAGCTCCCTTAAATATTATCTACTTAGAGATGACCTTGCCAGCATGAACAAGCCTTGAGAAGAGAGTCCTGGAATCTGAGCCCAGAAGGAATAAATACTATTCAGCGCAATCCTATGTTTGACCAAAACTGAGTTCCAGCATCCAGTGTTTGTTCTTCTTGAGAGCAGGAATTGACTGATTGCCATCTGGGGTTGCAGTGGAGTAAAACCTTTTCAAAGTAGAATCTCCACTCATCAGTGCTGATGTCTGCCCCACCACACCACTGAACCTCCTCCCTTATTGAGGACCATGGACACACTGAATCTCAGTTACTGACAGGGGGTTGGAGTCAAGAAGGGATACATAAGCAGCGAATTCCTCTGGTGATTAAGAACAAGTCAAGATCATCTCCAGAAAGAGAAAATTATGCAATTATTCTAAAAAACAGTGCCAATTTTATGGCACAGTTTCCCCAGCTTCTCAGCCTGAATTCTTCTAAGTAAATCTCCCCCTCACCGTGTGCTTTCCCACCCCCATATCTTTGCTCTCTCCTTTTTGTCCACAGGGATTGTGTTCCTTCCCAGCTCTGTCTGCTGAAGTCATAAGAGTACTAACATCTTACCAGGCCTATCTTATTGCCACTCTCTCTGTGATTACCACCAAGACGAAGAAATCTCTGCTCTAAAACATAAGCCCCTGGCTTTGGGAAGCTTATACTGTTCTTATTTGGAAATCTATCATGAATCCTATTGGGGAACACATTGCTTCTCCTTGATGGGATCTAAAAGGCCATGACCTGTGCTGTGCCTTCTTTAAGAAGATCTAGGCCCAGCCCCACCACGGTGGGGGCCAATAAGAACCAGGTCTCCTTCACATCTGGGGAGCTTCTCCAGCTGGCACAGGACCTGGAACTGGCTGGCAGGTCCAGCCTCACTAGGAATCAGGGTGAACACAAACTCAGGTACCTCCTGATGCCTATAAGGTGCAGCCTCTTCACTCAATTCCCATCGTGTGTGTTTGGTTCTCTGATGGGTCTTCTGTCTTAACATTTGGTTGCTCCTCAAGGTCTTTGCAAAGATTACAGTGCAGGGTTGATTATGGATTAGACAGGACCCTCAAACCTTCCTACTTCCTCCCACAGTCTTCCCCAGGGCTGGTTTAAACAGTCAGTCACAGCATAGGCACCAAGCAGGCTGAAGCAGGAGAGATTCTGGGGAGACATCAGCCTTTGCCGACCTCAGCAGACCTCTGTCATTTCCACTGAAGCATCTTACCTGACTCCTGGACTGCTCCATCCCCACCTGAGGTCCCACCGCTTTTCACCCAGAACCCTTGGATAGTGACCCTGCCCAGGTCATAGCTGAGTTTGCCGAGCCTCTGGCACTGGCAGATTAAACTACTGACTTTTCCCATGAAAGGGCCAGCCTTGAGGCCTCCGTGGTACCCTCAAGTCCCTACTCCCCACACCCTACATGCTTATACTTGTTCTCCCTTCCCTGTTGGAAACTCCCAGCATGCCACAGGACAGAGACAGTGTTTTCTACGTTGTTTTGCTTGTTGACCACTCTTAAGCCCCCTGAGGACAAAGACTGTGCTATTCATATGTTCTTGTCCTGTAGCACTTAGCACAGTACTGGCCCCAAAGCGAGCATTATTTATGAATGAAAGAAATTATAACATATTAGAAGGTAGACAGTGTTCAGACACAGACATTCAAGTTGGTGACAGCCTTTGTGGGGCATCTAAAAGAAGTGAGGGATGGATGAGACTCCACTGGATGAAATATTTACCTGGAACAGTAGAAAACGACATGATCCAGAGGATTTGCATTTTATATAACAAACATTCGTAATATTTACTACGTGCCAGGCATGGTTCTAAGTACCTGTGAAGCACTAGCTCATTTAATCTTGAGACACAGGGACATTAAGTAACTTATCAGGCAGCTATGTTGCATAGCCAAGCAGCCTGGTAGCAGAGCTTTGTCTTAACCAAGACGTGATGCTGCTTTTGTGAACCAGGCAGTTATGGGGGAAGCCTGTGGCCAAACCAGTGTGGCAGAATACAGTCTGAGGGTTTACTGTAAGGGCTAGGGCCAGGGCAGCAGAGTGTTAGGGAAACTCGTGAGACAGCTGTGAGTGGGGCAAAAATACTAGAGCTGTTCTCAACAGGCATGGACCTGGCTGGGGCCAGCAGTGGGCAGAGCTCAGGGAAACAGCTTCTCAATGCCCATTCCATTCTGTCTAAAGAGTAGAAAGGCAGTCACAAACAGCATGGTGGCTGGAGGGGGCACTGGAGGAGGGGCTCTGGGAGCAGACAGCCCTGGCTCTGCATCCCACTTCCACTCCTGAAGAGCTGTTCACTGTGGATGAGCTCCCCAGCCTGCAGAGACTTGGTTACCACACGGAGGACATAATAGTTCCTCCCTCATGGTGTTGTTATAGGACCAAATGAGTTCTCGCATGTAGAAGGCCATGAGCACGGTAAACACTTACTAAATATTGGTGAATATCATGACCATTAATACTGTTATTAATTTCAAACCCCCCTTGGTCTTCTCTGTGCTGATAGAGCAAATTTAGGATTTGTAATTTGCTCCTAAATTATATCTGGTCCTGGTCTCGAGCCAAGTATTATCTTCCATTATGAGGAATTTATTCATCCTTAAATGTTTTCGCATGCCCACTGTGTGTATGCACCAAGGGCTACCTTAGGTGCTGAAGAGACAAAGATGAATAAAGCACTTTGGGCTTTAGGGTAAATAAAAATATAAAAGTAAACAAACAAAAACTCCTTAGAGGTCATTGTAATAAATGGTATCCTCGTGGTATAAATAAGGTCCTGTGGGAGAATGGAGTAAAGAGTGCCTGAATGCTTGGGTTGAGGGCTGGAGTCTTCCCATTTGAGGCAAGTCTTGAGGGGTAAGGAGTAAGGAGGAACTCTCAGGGAGGGAGTAGTATTGTCACAGAAGGGGCAGAATTTAGTTGTGAGTAGGATTGAGGACAGAGATAGGTTTGGAAGAGGAGGCAGGTGTCAGATCCTGTAGACATTGGAACACTGCGGAGCAATTTCATGTAGAGGCAGTGATGGGATTTAATTCATACTTTAGAATGATTATCCTGGAAGTTTTACAAATTAATAGTGTTGTCAAACTTTAGTAAATACTTTGGTAATTTGTATATGCCAATCACGATGTTTTGTCCTATTCTGTACTCTGTGCTCTGTACATGAGTACCTATTCTGTACTCTGAATTCCTTAATAATGTTCTCCAAATAGACTGCCTCTTTCCCTAACATTATTTTAAAATAAACTTTATATAATGAACATCATAGGGAAGTCAGTGTCATTTGCCTTAAAAACGAACACTGTGGTGTGCACCTGTAATACCAGCTATTCAGGAGCTGAGGTGGGAGGATCCCTTGAGACCAGGTTTGTGGCTGCAGCAAGCTGTGATTGCACCACTGCACTCCAGACTGGGTGACAGAGTAAGAAAGCCTATCTCAAAAAAAAAAAAAAAAGTACTACATTTGATATAGGGAGGTGGCATTTATAAACCCATTTCTTGTGAGTTAGTTTGCTGTGGATCAGGCTTCTCAGAAATTGGCCAGCTCTGGGATGACTTTTGAAAGGAAAGCACTACTGCCTAGAAAACGGGCTTCTGGCATCAGCCTTTCAAAGCCACACATTCAGTAAGCATCAAGTTTGACTGTGTTGTTTTTTCCACATTGGAAAACATTCTATGCAAGTTTCATTCACATTATACTCTTCAAGAATCTTCAACCATGAACACATTTGAGTTTTTAAGTCTATACAGTAATTGTTGTCTTGGAGGATAGCTTGTTTTGTAACCCTCTGGTAGCCAAATGAGTGTGACAGTGACGGAATTAAAATCATAATTACATTGTGCTCAAATTGTTTGTTTGAGTGAGACTCGATGACAGGATTCCCTTCAGCAAATGCAAAATATGAAAATGTTTCAATTTTATAAGGCAAGGGAAAAATACATTTTCCTGAATGGTTCTGGAAAGGCCACCTCTATTTTCACAAGTGCGACTGTAAAATAAACAAGCTTCATCTTTAATTTACCTTTGCTACCGCACCAAGATGCCTAGGTGTTAAGAAAAGACTGTACAGCGATGCATTTGCCAGACAAAAAGCTTTCCCTGTTATTAATGACTGGTGGCGCCCCAGTGTAATCAAAGGGCACAGCTGCAGTGATATACGGCAGTGACAAGCCTTGGGATCTTTCCTCCTCAATGCTACGAGCCTAACAGCTAGCAGCAGAGAACTTCCAGCGCTGTATATCTACAAGATAAATAGCACAAGATATGAATATACGTATGGCTTACAGTCCTGAAAAGTATTGTTATATCCTCCCACACACAATCATTCTAAATATGACGCAAGTGCATTTTTCACCATTTCAGTACAATCTTTGTTGTTTGTAAATGGCAATAGTTTCTCGTAGAGATTTAAAACCCTCCAACTGCTCCAGTTACTGCAGTCTGATTTGAAAACTGGTGCCTATGCTGCCGACAGTACAGCAGGTTTCCAGAGATTCATAACCCTTTTTACGGTGACAGGCAGCATCAAAAGAAGGAATCACCTCAAGAATATACTAGAAATCATTTTTATTTTTGCTCCTCGATGATGCCAAGATGATCTAAAGGGAAAACTGCGAGTCACTCATGATATGAATTTGACATGAAGGAATCCATAAGAAAAATTCACTGATGTTTTTATTTCCAGCTATTAAGCCATTTTTTTCTCTCTCCTGCTTTGAACTTGTGACCAGTAAGTGCCATATTGTGCTTTGTTAAGGGTTCAAGAAACGCATTTAATTGGGAGTTATGACGAAGGTTAAATAATCAGCATGAAATGAGGTTAGCTTTCTTCACTTACTCAGGCGTGAATTCCACTAGAAACATTTTATAATTACTGATTAGGTTTCCATTAAAAACAAAATGAACAAAACCACAGAATGGTCTTTTCCCAGATCAATAGCAAAGACACATCCATGCACACACAGAGGAAGTCAGCACAGCTCCATGACCTTTTCATGAACTTTCTGGGAGACGGAAAGATCATTCAAAGGGCAGAGGTCAGCATTCATGCTGGTCACAAACAAAAATCAGATTTTGCGTTGCAATGAAGGCTCTTACCTACGAGTGCAAATTAAATACTATCATTGCACATTTTCTTCCATTATCAATGACAGAATAACCTGCTTTTGCATTTGCAGCACGTGTTAATATTTACCAACTCATACTATTTTGTTTTCTTTATCAAGCATCACAAAATGAAAGATGAGACTTAAAAACTGGAAAACTTCAGTCAAGATAGGAATCTTCAGCTCATCCTAAGGACTTTGCCATGCTAAAGATGCCCCTCTCTGGGTCATTGCTCACCTTACCGACCCCAAAATGCATAGTACAGAGGGAAGAAGGATGCCAGAATGACAAGATAACAGTGAATTAAGGATGGAGCTTTGCTAGAAATAAATTACACAGGTCATGAATTAGGAACATGGGTGCTGCTCCTCTGTGGACGCAGGTTCACCTCACACAGAAACAATGCAGCTCTCCAGTTTTGCCCCACAGGATGTTGAGGACTGAAGAGACAAAGGTAGGAATAACTGGGAATCTGAAGCATTTTAAAAAAGACCCTCATTTCCAGCAGTGCTGACTGAAATCGGCATCACTGTGAAATCTGAAAACTCAACACGGTTTCTGGATGGAAGGTGTCCACATAGAGGTGACAATTGGGAACTCCTAATGTCAGTGTTCTTAGACAAAGGGGAAGCCAGATAGACTGAAGCCATGTGTTTGTTAGAATCAATTAGAAAGTCAAAAGGCACCTTTAGGAGCTTTAAGAAATCAGGCAAGTATCAAAATACAGAGATCCTACTCTTCTGGAAATCCAATATCCTAACTTGATTAAGAAGAAAAAACATTTTCAAAGATCTGGATGCAAGCACTACAAGTCACAGATCGCTTTGTAGCACTCTTCAGACAATGCAAAGCTTAGAGAGTTCTGAAGCCTTTTATAGAAATAAATTCACATTTGACATACAGTGATATCTGGGCCCTAATTCTTTTGTGTTCAAATGTGCGTCCTAAAGACACACATTATTCCTGTCTTTTCATGTTCTATTTTCCTGGCTACAGCATTTGATTTTCATAATCATTTGATGTATGACATAAGTGAATTGAAAAATAACCCAAGGCTATTCCTAACAGTAATAGCTTCATCCAACTTTAATTCTTAATACTGTGTGCTAAATCGGAAGTTAGCTTTTATTAAAACAAGTTTATCTACGTGGGCATATGGGATGTAGGGTAGTGCCGGGAGGCTGGAACTTGAAAATTAGAAAGAGACTTGGGAGGGCATTCCTTTACCCTCTTTTGCTTTTTAGAAAAGGAAACCAAGACTTGGTGAGTGTGAGAATGTGTGTGCATGTGTGTGTGTATGTAGCTCTGATCAAATAGAGGGTAGGCCTTATCCAATCAAAGTGGATTGTGGGTCTTGGAGAGGGAATCCAGGAAGTCTTCTGAAGGTATCAGTCAATCCTTTGGCTACTGAATTGTGGGAAGTGGAGGATATCCTGGAAAACGAACAGTTAGCTCAGGTAATAGATAACATAAAGTTTCCTCCTCGTCCTGGGAGAAAGATGGTGTGTTCATTGAAAGCTCATCTGCCTGAGTTAGGATGCTGACTCCACCACTTACAAGATGTATGACTTTGGACAAGTTGTTTAACTTCTCTAGGCCTCAGTTTATTCATTCATATAATGGAGCTGGTAATGGTAACCTCACAGGATCACACAGCAAAGCATATGGATGCTGTGCTAAGTGTTTTAAGGTCACTCTTCATCTGTCCTCAATAACTCTCTCAGGTGAACATTTTTTATTACGTGAATTTTACAGATGAGGAAACAGAAGCTCTGGCAGTGTGATTAACTTGGCTCCATCTCACATCTGGTAAGAGGAAGAGAAGGGACTCAACCCAGGAGCCCTGCATCAAACACAGCCCTGTGTCAACCACAATGTATCACCCTAGAATCTGTATTCAATATTGATCCTAAAGGCTCCGTTTAGATGGCCTCCCACTGATAGCATTATTTATTGAAAATAAATAAGATGCTTATAAAAGGACTTAATGTGATGAATTCTGCCTACCTTTTTTTTAAAGAGATGTTGATTTGTCCAAGTTTACACAACCAATTCATGAAAAAAATCAGGTTAAGGGCCCATCTTCTGGTCTTTGGTCCAGTGTCCTATCCACCCTACACACTGCCTTAAATAGAGCTTTCAAAACAAATGGTAAGATCACTCTGAGAAGCATGGCAAAGTGGATAAAAATGTGAACGATCCAACCAGACAACCTTAGTTCGAATCATGCCTTTACTGAATTGTCTTGTGATCTTACAAAAGTCTCATGATTTATCTGTGCCTTAGCTTTATCATCTGGAAAATAAGGTTGATAATAAGAATATGACCTATCTCCTCCAGATTATTGTGATGATTACATGAGAAATGCACATAAAGCACTTAGAATAATTCCTGGACAGACGTGTAACTCAAGCAATGTTAGTTATTATAATATTATTTTTTTCACTCAGTCATATAGACTCTATGTAATACTGTTAACAACTAAATTTCAGAAATGTTGCCTTGTACTTTTCAGAAATACGATGAGTCAGAAGGACTGGTGTGGATATATGGTGGAATAAAGTACTAAATTAAAAGGATATAAGAGTTATTTTAAGTTTCCTGAAAAGGACATGGTTAAAGTCTTAGTTCTGAAATCAGATAATATTTCAAAGGATTTTAGTAACATTAGAGAGAAGGAGGTCTGAGAAAATATTCTAGCTGAAAAAGGAAAAATTTGGAGGGGAATTCATGAAAGCATACCACATCCCAGTGACATTAAATTTTGCTAAGGGAAGGTTTGCGCTTGCAAGAATCATAATATTATTCAAATCAGAAAGAGCGATTAAACTCAACTCAGCTAAATGTAATTTGTATTAAACATTTTATTTAAAATGTCTATTTTTAAAGAAAATATAGGATTTAATGTATATTGGAATGAATGGAGAATTAGAATTAGCCCAAAATACACATGAAATCCAATTTTTTGGAGAGAGCATAAAGATTTTTAAAAATCTCTCCTTCCTTCAACTCTCACCAAAATTTAATTCTTCACAGAGCACAGTGAGTAGATTTCTGCTTCTTCACCCTTTTAATGCGTTCAACTTGCTTTTAAGCACGCATCAGAAAGCAGCTCATGATGAAAGCCTTTTGTTGTCTGCAGACAGAAATGTCAGAAACTTAGCCCTGGTCAGTGCAAGGTATAAAAGAATCCCCCCCTAATGCCATCTGTCCTTCAAGATCAAGTTCTGCACAGCTGCATACCCAGGATGGCCTGGGATCACCTGGGTAACCTCTGGGTGATGTTCATATTTGAGATGTGACCTAAGATGGGGAAGAAAGGGGAGAAATAGCAACATGATACTTAACAGATTCTGGCCCAAGCAATCACACATTTGGCTTCCTGCAACTCATAAATCCATTATCTTCAAACTGGCCTGCTCACATTGCAGACATTCCTCTTTAACAGCTGCAAATGATAAGCTTTACTCTATATAACTTTTTTAAAGTACTTTAGAGAGATGATTAACCATATAGCCATATATATATATGATATATGTGATATATATCATATATATATATTATGATAGTCCCTTTTTTTCTGTTTGTCTATAAAAGATCTAGAGACATCAGTGGCCCATCATTTTTTATTGACCCTATGAATGGGTCCTTCAAAGCTTCCCCATTCTACAGAGACACTGATTTCAGTCATGAGACCATATCTTAAAAAACAGACCTTTTAAAATTATAGAGCTGGATCACCCACTACAATTTACCATTCTACTATTACTCAACCTGAAAAAAAGAAGGAAATCCTGCCATTTGCAACAACATGGATGAACTTTGAGGACATTATGCTAAGTGAAATAAGCCAGGCACAGAAAGACAAATACCAGATGATTTCACTTATATGTGGAATCTAAAAAAAAAGTCAAACTTATAGTCACAGAAAGTAGAATGTTCACTACCAGGGGCTGAGGGGTGGAGGAACTGGGAAGATATTGGTCAAAGGGTACAAACCTTCAGCTATAAGGTGAGTTAAGTATTGGAAACTTAATGTATAGCTTGACTATAGTTAATAATAATATATTACATACTTGAAATTTGCTGAGAGTAGATTTCAAGTTTTCTCACCACACACAAACACACACACACAAGGTAATGATGGGAGATGATGTATGTGTTAATTAGCTTGTGGTAATTATTTCACAATGTATACATATATCAAAACATCACATTACATCCTCTAAATACATACAATTTTTATTTATCAATCATACCTCAATAAAGCTGGGAAAAAATAATAATTTACTATTCTATTTTTCTCCATGGAGAGAATTTTTTTACCTAGAACATTCTGTTACAACCAAGAATTTTTAGAAAAAGAAATGTGCGAGAACTAGTCTCTTGCAGTGCTTGGGTAAGGTCAGCACATATTGATATCCAAGGACAATATTTAAATACAATTGTTTTCATAACTTTTAGGTAAAAAAAATAAAGAAACCAACAGAGCTCTCCTTTTCCAATCTGTTAAATAATCATAGAATCATAATCACTTAAGTTGGTGGGGAGTCTACAGTAACATACTCAAGCCAACTCATAACTAGCTGGCAAGGTTGGTAGTTTCAAATCTGCTATGATGTGGGTTTTTACACCTTGAACACTGGCAAATGCTTCCTCTCCCTATCCCCACTCCCAGGAACTGGCTGTGAAATATTTTCCAGCACAACACAACTTTAGCAGAACTCTGTCCAGCCTTGGACTCCAATGCTGCTGAAAGTTATTTCCGGGAATTCCAATCATCAAGAAGCATTAGATTCTTAAGAGTGACTATTGTGCTCAGCCATAAATAGACATGGATGAGTAACATAGAGCAGGGGAAAAATGCAAACGATTATGCTTGTTACACCAGTGTTAATAAAACCGCCTTCTCACTCAATATAACTACTATTAAACAGGATAAATTCAACCTCCCGCAACAGTGGCTGCCAGCAAGGGCCTCTTAGAAGTGTGGAAAAATTGAGAGTAAAGAATCCTCTGAAAATAGCCTTTCTTAATAAAAATAAAAATATCGCTACTATGTGTATTTGTTCTTTTCTTTCCTCTGAAGAAAAAATTACCTCACACATTAATTTAAAAAATGCAAACAAAAACACCAAGAATCTTTCCATATGTTTTACATTAATAGAAAAACTTTCAGAAAAAGGCCATTAACTAAAGTGGGTTTACGTTTTATTCATCATCATTCATTCTGCCTACTTTCCCGTTTTGCCATTCTTGACTTTCAGTGTTACACATCCTTCCAGGAAAGTTTAGTAGTAAAACCATGAAGGGAGTTTAGCTTTTATTGATTCTGAAAGAACAATATAACAAGATACTGACAATAATAAACAGATACAAAGTTGTTTCAGCCTGGAAACAATTGCAGCCATATAACCCTTGGTGGCCTGTTTTTTATGAACTTTTATTTTTCTCTCCACAATGACTAGCACGGGAACTATCATCCATCCAATCTAGCAGCTTCTAGTTGCTCAGGAAATGGTTAAGCTACTGCAGGTCAGCCCAGCACCCCTACCCCCCTCAGCCCCGGTAATGCTTTGATTTGTTTCTTGCACAAAACAAATTTGAGTCATTTATTTTACTAACAACTCCCAACAGAGTCAAGCCACTGGACGAGTCTCTTTTTAAGAGAAATTTACCCTCACACTTGACTTTGTGAAGAAAAGGTTTCCTCTGAGAAGGATATAGATTTCAAGGATTTTCATTAAGTATCTGTAGAGCCTTTACTTAATATTAAGGAATTGAACAATTCAGCAATTTTTTAAAGCAACCACACAATCCCAGTCTGGCTTAAATTAACGCTGTTTCTGACACATAAAAGTTTGACTCAAAAAATCTCTGGGGTAAGCAATCCATATGCAATAATTACTCCAAATGCTTCTAACCACAGAACAGGAGACAGTGCCTCCCTGAGTCTTGAATTCAGTCAGTCAACAAATATGTGATGGGTTCCTTTACACAGGTGATCTTGTAATAGGTGCTGTATAAGTTACTCTTATTTGAAGGTTGCAAATATTTTGTCTTCCACAACAGAGTCTCCAAGGAAAAAAATCAAACAGTTAACAATATACTTCTCCAATAACAGCTCTTGTTTCAAAATGGGTGATTCATAGTTGAGTCAGTGTCTGCTTGCTGGAGGGTCACTGTAGGAATAGTCAGGAGGGAGGGTGACTTCTCTGGTGATGCTACTGTCCCTCCAGAGTTATCTTGAAGCTAACTAGCCAGTGGCTTCAAACCACTTACATCTGAGTGAGCAAGATTTTTGGTGATGGTTGAAGAAGAGAAAGGAGGAGGAAAAGAGGAAGGGGACCAAGAAATTTCTGGACTTTGAGATTAAAATTATGATCTTTATTTTCTATTCCAATTTTAAAGTGAACTAAGTTTGCCACAAGCCACCCTCAAACAGTAAGCACACCAGCCTGCATCAAGTCATTAACCTTTTAGAACCCACTCAATGCAATGTAGTGTGACTTTATTAATGAATACTTTAATGTGGTCTCTAAAAGCTAACAAACACAGATACTTGCTATGATTCATCAAATTTAATATTCCATCAAACCTTTCAGTTTAAAGACCAATGATGTTTTTAAAGAATACCAGAACCCCAAAATGGAAGTCCTGTGCTCCAATTAAACTTAATGCATGAAAAAATAAAATCCATAAGAATTTATTGCTAGGTCAAAATTTTGAATAAACAAACAATAAAATAAATAACTGCTATGCAATATGAATTATGACTCCAGAAAATATTATTGAAACTGTAGACAACCAAGAGATGCAGCCCTTGAAAATAGCCTTGCTATTTAAGGCACACACTGTCTTTGTGTTGCTAGGAGGCAAAAGACCCTATTGTAAAACAGCTGGGTATCTTGTTCCAGGCAAAGGCAAATTCCACAATCAAAACCAAATTAGAAACTTCTAGAATTTTTGCACTGTTTTACTCAATGACATTCATACTTTGGAAATCCATTCTTATATGCCTGACTTTTCTATAAGATTCCTTTTTGTAGAACTACAATATATACATTTTCCCATGGACACTTTATAAGTTGTCTTACAAAAAGACACCTTGCCATGTTGACTTTTGGTGCCCATTTGCAAGGATTCCTGGACAAAGTTTTCAAATGTATTTTTGATTTAGAGATGCCTTTTTTCATGTTTTTCTCTTTTAAATATGTATGTGCTGTAGTATAAGAGGAAAAAATGACGCAGGAGAATTTTAGTGGTCTAGTCTGGCCTCATTTGATCTTCTGCTCAAAATCTAGGTCATGATCAGGGCCTGACACATGCCAAAAATTAGTACAGTTCCAAGGAAACATAGTCACAGAGCCTAAGGTCCTTTTGTGGACAAAGAAAGAGGCCTATAAATTATGTCACCAGGCCAATCTGCCATGTCATCAAAGAATAATCCAAGTGGATTATTATCTTTTTCTCTTCAATTCATTCTGTAGATGTCTTAAGTGCTTTGCAAACTTTATTCCTCTTTATCTGGCTGTCACATAGGTTATCTCTCATTTTACGAATGAAAGATCAGACACAGTGAAGTTAACTGATGAGCTGAGGCTCCGGTTAAACCAAATCAAGAGGCGACTGACATTAGGATCTTCCTATCAGTCAGAATGACATTTCTGAGCTCCTGGAATAGAGAATACCAGGTTATGTGAAATTTACTTGGTTCAGTTCTTTCTCACAAACACATCGTTCATGGTGCCAAGTTCTCAAACATATTCCAAAACAGAGAATATGTGCACGTTCCTAGGTTTTTTAAAAATACGGAACATAGAATATAGGAGATATTTTAACTGACATGGGAAATGAAAAACTACTATGTTACCACTGTGAAATGTGAATAATTCGCTTATATCATCTGAGATTTGTGCTGCAAATTGACCCATGAATCATAGGATAACCATAACAAAATAATGTCCATATGACAAAAAGTGGATCAATTTAAAAAATTTAGCTATATGTCAATCTCTCTTAGAAAGAAAAAAGAAGGCTACATTTCTGGTGAAAGATAGACTTACGTATAGAGAAAGTATCTGATATGATTAAAAAATCATAGAATTTATGCTTAGCCGGGACTTTCAAAGACATATATTCCAAACCATTCATCTTAGTGTTGAAGTTACTAAATTCTGAGAGTTTAGACAACTTAATTAACTTCTACCACCCTATTCAAGGCCACAGTTGACATAACGAAGCTCAACCCTTTCATTTCAGTGGTAAATGGGCCTCAGTGAGGGGAAAGGGTTGGGCTAGCCACATTCTAAGCTCCCTTGCGGCTCTAACATCTGACTAGTTATTATCTCTTCTCAGGGAATACCCACTTTCCCTATTCCCATTAGGTGCTCGATCCATCCTTATCTCATTCCTTAAACATTGGGAAACAGATGCATATCAATGTGTAGGGTACATTGCAAACCATGTTTTTGTGAACACTGGGGATTGTCGGTGGGGATTTTTGTTAGAAGGGACCAAGAAAACCCCAGAAACCTAGAGCATGACTCTTGTATCTTTAAAGGAAACCAGAAGACCATGGAAACAGCCACTGGGCTCTGTGAAGCCTGGTGACAGAGTGGGGTGAGAGCCCTGAATCTGCATGGCGGCCATGGTGACAAGGGGCCACAGTCTCCCACGTGTTCCTGGGTGAGCCTCAATACTCGGGCTCCATTCACACCCATAGGCCTTACTCCCACAGATGCAGCCAAAAACTTGACATTTTGGCCAAAGATGGAAGGGTGGGGCAGCCACTTGAAGCCAGGAATATGGAGGTGGAGAGGAATGAGAGTTGTAGAAGATTCTGTTTTAGGAACTGACTGAGCATGCTCTCATACACAGCCGTGAGTCCTCACAAAATGCATTTTAACATGCTGGCCTAGGAATGAGAAACCCACAGGGCTTGTGCTTCCTTCATGTAACCATTATTTAACGCAGCACTGTGCTCAAGACTGCAGATGCAACAGTGAGCAAAACTCAACAAGGTCACTACAGGCTTGTCACTTGCCTTTACTGGGCAAAGCTGCCTGTACAGTAAACTCACTCAACACAGCAGCAGACTCAGGAGTGTTTTGTCCTGGGCTCATCTTTGCCCAGAAACTCAGCACCACTTTTGCCTCTACACTCCAGGAATACTGAACTAGAATGGTTCTCCAAACTCTTCAGTCTTCTCTTTGCTTACTTTTCTTTCTCACCACTACTATCTTCCTACTCCCTTTTTCCTGGTGAATTCCTCTGGATCCCTTCTTAGATACTCTGGAATCTCTTTTCCTTCAACCTTCACCCGGATGGAGCCCGGTGCCCTCATGGGTGCTCCTAGGCACCCCAGGCCTCTCTTATCAGAGCCTTCACTTGCCTCCTGCTCAGCGGGCTCCTCCACTGGGTCCTAAGCTGCATGAGGACAATGTTCCTCCTGTAATTCCTGCTATTTTATAGCCTGGCATCAGCACAGGATCTGGCCACAGGATCCAACGGTAAACTGTATTTCAATGTAATTAACTTTCTTGTAATCCTGTGTATTTTATTGAATGCTTTAAAAAACATTCTGAGTAGGCATCCTTAGGTTTCATCTGGCCGCCGAAGGGGTTTAAAGTACAAACAAACTTCAGAACATTTATTAGATGCTCAGTAAATATACTACAAATGAGTAATCAGAAAAACGAATGAAAGAACAAATGAAATGAAAGAAACTCCTCATTGCCCAGCAAAGAAGAGGCTTGACTCCAGGTCTGACATAGTGAGAACCTATCCACATGAACATGATTTTAATCCACAAGGGGGTGGCATGAAATTGCAGAAAAGGTCCACAGTTTCTTGAATACCCAATACATTTGTGTCCTATGGAAAACTCTGTTGGTTGCCTACTCTACCACAAGTCCCCTCCCCTTTCTCCCATACTAACAAGACTGCTTCCTGTATAGCACTAAAACAGCCAATACCCTTTGTGGCGTGTTATGGCCATGGGACCCAGTTCTGGTCCATATGGTGTAAGCAGAAGCCCCAGAGGTTTCTGGGATATATGTCCTTCTCTGACAAGCAAAGAGTGACCTTGGAAAGAAGACTTCTTTACCACCCTGCCTTTGAACACAACTTTGTGACTGTGTGAAGTCTAGGACTATGGTGTCCGTCTTATGTCCAAGACGTAGTAAGTCTGAGGATGAAAAGAAAACATGCTGAGCATGGCAAAGTAGAAATGGAGAAAGATCCTGGGTCCCCAATAATCCGATTAAATCACAAAATCATCTATGAAACCCCAATCCCAAACATCTTTATATATGAGATTCTTAAATTACTTACTGTCTTCCCATCTTACACAGCAATACAACCCAATGACAAATTTTTCTACCATGGGATTCAGGGCAATGATACTGAATCAGTTAAGGATACCACTTCCTGTTTTCAGTTATCAGTTAACACTTCCCTCAGAAAAGTTCAGATTCACTCAACAACTATTTTATCCCTAGAATACACCAGGCAGAAAAAAGGAGTGTTGGCTGTGTAGTGGGGAAATTATTTTATGATGTGATAGTCACTATCACCAGCAGACCATTCGGAAGAACTTCTCTGTGTCTAACCCTCCTGAGCAATAAAGTGACAGGCCACGCCTGGATTTAAAGCGGTGTGCACAAAAGGTGAAGATCCCATCTGAAACGGGAGTGGGGAGGCTGCTGAGACTCACATGCAGCCTCCACGCATCGTTCTCCCCAACTCTAGCCTAGCTCCTAACATAACCTCCTGACGTTTTTTACTTTCTTATTTCTCAGTTCTCTCTGGGTATTGATGTATCTCCCTATGGACTATAAGATCCTTTGAAGTCAGGGACAGTATTCCACGAATCACTGTTATCTTCCTGTAATATCAGGGGGAGGAAGGGGTCAATAAACGTGGGTTCAAAAATACTTTTTAAAAGGCTTAGGACTATTTGTAAGAGAGTTGAGAGTATATTACAAAGCCCCTGCAGAGAAAGCACATGTATGAAAAAGATCATTATAATTTCAAGTAGCACTGTAACAGCTGCATGAAGGAGAAAGTCAAAGTCACGCAGGTCTGAGTTGGAAAAGGAAGGATTTATAGAAGGTCTGTACTTCCAACTAGTTCTGGAAGTGAAGACTAAGACAAGAGGAGGAATAGAAGGACATATGAGGCAGGACACATGGTGTGACAAGACAAGGGACCATTTCAGGAAAGCAAAGGATCAGAGTAGGGAAATTAGGAGATTAAATGGGAAAGGGTATTTCATGTCAGATGGTAGACATTGGTCCTTGTTGCCAAGTTAAGGAGTTTGAACTTTATCTTATAGGAAATGTGGAATCCATTGAAAGTTGTAGGAGAGAGTTACAAACATATACTTTGCAAATACTATTTGCTACACTCTTTGCTGTGAAATCTGTGTCACTCATTGATAATGCCAGAGGCTCTGTTATCAGTCAGGAGATTATTAGACAGTAGAATTATCTGGACTAAAGTTTCCATCTTCCTGGCAAATAGGTTATATAGGACAGACTCAAAAGCCTTCTTATCTATGAAATTATTGTTTCCTGCTCACAATCATATTTGATTTGAAGGAAAATTTTTCCATTACTTTCCCAGAGACAGAAATTAAGATTACAGTCACACTTTTATCCTTCATTTTTGACCTCAAGGGCAGAGGTCTATAATAATCCCACACCTCTTTGTATAGCATATCATCACATAACTCCACAAAAGATCCTTCTCATATTTCATTACTTTTTTCCTCCTCACTCAGATCCTCATCCCCGTTCTTCTCACCCTCATAATAGTCAATATTTTGATGTGTGCATATATTTTCATGTATCTACTGTTTTTTACTCAACACATTTTTACATTTGTTTTTAAAATTTAGACAAATGGAATTTTACTTTAAATATCATTCTTTCTGTATCACTCACAATTTTGCTTTAAAAATGTACCCACGTTGCTATATTTACATAAAAATATTGCCTCCACCTGCTGCACAGACTGTGACAACCCAGTGTATTGATCCATTCCCCTGGTAGAAGGCATCAAGTTTGATTCTCCATTATCACAAATGAAGCTAAAAAGATATTTGCATACATGATCCCTTTGTGAAAATTTCTCTGGGATATGTGTTCAGAAGTGGGATTGCAGTTGTAGGGTGACTATATAATTTATTTTCCCAAGAACATCCTGGGAAATGAAAAGGGCACTATTAATAATGATGTCAGAACCTCAGACTTTCCCTGCTACCCTGAGTAAGAAAGGGCCGCTTATCACCTTAGTCTTAGGACATACTCATACTTAATTTCATCAAGACTGTCAGGTTGCTTTCTGAAATAATCATACTCATTTCCTCTTCCCTCAATAACAAAAGAGTTTTCATAGCCCCACATCCTTGCAAAAACTTGGCATTACTCAGTTTTCTCAGCTCTGACATTCTCATGTGTTTGGAGTAGCCAATTGTTCTGATTATCAATGAATTTGAACACCACTTTCAACATCAGTTCATCATTTGAGCTTCATACTGTTTGCATATACTTCTATGGTGTTTCCTGTTACATATATTTCTGATCAATTTGCAGGAGCTTTTTATAGATTCTAGATATGAATTGTGTCAGGTTTTGTTTGTCAGAGTCAGTTTTAAGCATTGCAAACATCTTCTCCCAGTCTATCATCTGTCCACTAATGCGATGAATCTTATGGGTTACTGTTGCCAGGGTCATCATTTTCTCTTCAAATAAATAGATAATGTAAATTTAAATAATAGATTAACAATTCTCTTTAAATCTATAGGAAGATATTATCTTCTTCCCCAGTGTCCGGCTGACTCTCTAGCTCTTTGCACATTCTTTTGAAAACAATGATAAAGTCTGTAGTGACTTTAGGCAAGTCACTGCCATCCCTCATGACAGTGGTTCTTAAATTGAACGCCACCTGAACCACATGGGGTGGGGCCAGACTCCGCATCTTTAACCAGCCACCCAGGGAATCGGGGAATGCTGATGCTGAAATCCAACAGCCACACGTAAAGAAACATGGCCTAGGATACAAAACACTGGGGCCAGCAACGTGGGATAACAGTGCTGAAAGAGAACTTGGAGATCCCCTAGTTCAACCACGCACACACATTCCAAGTCTTAAGAGGACAAGCACCTTGACCAAGAGGCCAAAGCTTCAGGCCTCCTGCCTGATGCCAGGCCGGGGCTCTTGTCATCACAACAGGAAGGATATGAAATACCTCTCTTACTCCAGTGCTTCCTTATTGACATATCCTAATCGGGAAGAATCATTCCATTTCATATACTGTATAGTGAGCCCTGTTTTCGTTTCACTGTTGAATTTTTATCCAAGGCTTCGGGTGGCAAAAAGATAAAATGCTTTCATCTTAGGATGTCATTATTATCAGCACGATCTAATTAGGAGAGCAACATGCTTATTTCTTGCATTTTCAACATTTTTAAAGTAAAGCAAAAGATCCTCCTCCCTTGTCATGAATAGCATCTCTGAAAATAGTCCACCAAACCTCCAGAGTCCAGTGCAAACAAAACTCGGCTCCATGGCCTCCCCCTGTTTCGTATTCACACGATGCAAAACACATGTGCCAAATTTATGTCACCGCAATTTCCCTCGCAGCCAGCATTTAAATCACCAAGGTTTGCAGCTCCACGTTTTAGGGTGTCGTTTGCAATCCTGTAGCCAAGAGCTCTGAAGGAACAAGCTCACATGAAGGGTCGTTAGCCAGCCGGATGTGATGGGGCTGTTTTAGCAGAGAACTAATTAGTATGCTGCAAGGTATCTGCATATCTCTCAAATAGACATTGTTTGTGTCTTTCCTCAGTGACAGGGGGAGATTGTTCAGTAGAACACCTTACCTTTTAATATGCGGGGTTTGTTAGAAGAACAGCTCAATTCATATTTCTCCTGGTTTGATGGTAAGTGAACAGCAGTGGCAATATTAATCTGTAGTAACCTGTCAGTGAACTCTACAGCTAATATGATGTAGTTATGATTTTACCATCAATCAGGACTGAACAGGCTCTGGGCAATCCTTACAGCACAGCCTCAAAAAATCTAATTGTGCAAAAGCTTCATTGGTTTCCAACATTTCTTTTTATCTGTCACAGGCTTTAGGCCTAATACACAACCTTTTATTATTGGCCTTATTGCATTAGCTTGTCGGACAAAGAAGAAAAGGCTAAAGCAGAGAGTTCCCCTGCATTCCATCATTTGTTTGCATGTAGGATTTTATTTGACAGTCCCGTATTGTTTTAGATGTAGATAAAAATTATTCAGACATATGGCATCATATGAACTTTTGAACTGTCAATTGCCAATGTGTCCTAAAGGACTGGAGGCATTTACAAATTCTGCTCTACCTACAAAGATAGAGATGCTATATGGATGAGCAAATAAGGTCTCCTGGGGGAACTGTATTTTAGAATCAACATAATCTTGCATGTTCTCCTTGACCAATTTTTATGCAGGGGAGGAGTAAAATCATTGAGAAATGGAACATTAGCAACTGAGATAATTTTTAGCCAAAATGAAGTTGAATATTTGAGAAATTATAATGGAAAAACAGTTCACTTTCTCTGAGAACCCACATGCACAGCATGAAGTAGTATGGAACCACATGGTGTCCCTTCATCCCTTCGTGTGCAGAACATTTTTCTGGGTGTCTGAGATGCAGTCAGATTCTGTTCCAATGAGAACATGTGCATAAAACACAAATCCACATCAAAGTAGCTCCAGCCTTGAGACTACAGGGTTGGAAGGAACTGTAAGACTTAAAACATATAAAAGCATTTAGGAAGATGAACTATTAACTTTATCTATTTAGGCATTTTAATCTTTTGCATCTTAAATGCAATTGGGCTTTTGGAACTGGGAAATGGCTAATCAGCACGTTGGGTAAATGTTTCTATTTTAAAATGTGCACATTTAGAAATAACAGCTGGCCATAAAGTACATATTTATGTTTGTGATTTAATGTATCACAAACTTTATACTTTATTTCATTTAGTTTCACAAAGAGACCACACTATTTTTTGCAAGCATTATATAACTTTTGCAGCAGCTTTATGACTCAAGAAACACATACAGCAATAAATCAGATATGCATACAATTCCTAAGTTTTTCAAATTTGAAATGTCTATTAATGAAAAAATTTAAGGATTATATCCATCTCTTACACTGTCCTAACTCATTTAAAGATTCAACTGAAAATTCCTATCCATTAGTCAGGAAAAATCTGCATAGGATTATAGTGATTGTCTTTTGAAACACTGCACCCTTGCTTCAAAGGAAACATATTGTGACTAAGGGCACATCAATAGCACAACTAAGTGTTAACCCTTCACAAACCAGTGCGCACATTGTCCACAACCTAATAAAAATAGCTACACAAAATGCGGAAATGGCTATGGCATCCTGCAATAAGTGTGTAGGAACGCGCCTTGGGACTACTGAGGTGGCTGCTGGAGGAGAAAGACGAAAACAGGATGTTAAATGGTTGCAGTCTTGGTGGCAGCTTTGAGAGTTCCCCGGCCCCACCTTCATCATTGTTAGATGCGCTTTTTCTTAAAAAGGTTGTCTCTAGAGGGTTCTTTTCAAATATTTAAATCTAAATGATCTTGAGGAAGACCACCTGAAAACATCTCAGCTTCATCAGATCTCTTAGAAATTTATAGCTTCTAAGGTTAGCCTTCCTGACAATGTGGCCAGCACGCCACTCACTAGTGAAGGCCTTTGTCAGTGCAGGAAAATGTTTGCATTTGTCAGAGTCAGTTTAATTCCAAGGTATTATAGCTAAAAGGAGTACTGGATTCTCTTGTGCTGTCCTTGGCAAGTAAAACATGACAGAGAATGTCCATATGAGCAAGTTCACAATTTAAAAACTAGAAAAGATTGTGAAACTAAACAACTTAAAAAATGGGAAATTTAGGGTGGGGCATGGTGGCTGACGCCTGTAATCCCAGCACTTTGGGAGGCCAAGGCAGGCATATTGCCTGAGCCCAGGAGTTCGAGACCAGCCTGGGCAACACGGTGAAACCCTGTTTATACTAAAATACAAAAATGTAGCCGGGTGTGGCGGCATATGCCTATAGTCCCAGCTACTTGGGAGGCTGAGGCAGAATTGCTTGAACTCAGGAGGTGGAGGGTGCAGTGAGCCAAGATCGCACCAATGCACTCCAGCTTTGGCAACAGAGCAAGACTCAGTCTCAAAAAAAAAAAAAAAAAAAGAAGGCGGGGAAATTTATACAGTCTAACCCAGATATTGCTTAAAATACATATAAATATATCTACAAAATTTTTAAAATTAAAAAATGCCTACAGACACACTGATACTATAGACGTAATTTTCAAGCCAAATGATATTAACAGTGAAAGTTCTCTCCAGAAATAAAAAGTGCTAAGCAACTGAAAAAATGTCATTTCATCAACATTCTCCTTGGGACAAAAGGAGAGTGGGATAAAAAGTAACCGAATTCATCTTATGAATGTCTCTAAAACTGTAAGTTGAGAAAATATGTCTTTCGAAAGAGTTGACAGAAAACAAAGGCAAAAGGTTCATAGAAGAAAATTTAAAGTGAAGACATGGGGGCAGAAGGGTGAATTTTTTTTTATAAAGGACTACCTGATCATAGTGACAAAGGTAGATTCAGAGTTATTGGGGAGGAAAGGAGAAAAGCTTAGAAAGCCAACACATTAATTAGTAAGTTTGAAACATAGATAATAAATATTACTAAATAAATTGTTTATATGTTCAAACCTCTCTCTCTCTCTCTCTCTCTCTCTATATATATATATATACACACCATATGTAATATATTTTACCATTTTATGCTAACAAAGACTTTTTCTAGCAAAATATTACCAGTGTATCTTAGGTACATATAACTTTAGTGGATTTCAGCCCCCTTGAGAATATGTTCTAGATCCCAGAGAATTTAATATAGTGTCATATAATTTATGTTTTTAAAAATGTACTCATGTTTGGAAGGTATAAAGAACAATAATTACTCCAGCAATATTGCTGAACTGAGAATAGAAAGAACTGAAAAGTAATATAAAAGTCATAATGGCAAAATGTGTTGAAGTTCAGCAGCCAAGAGGGAAACACAATTATAAGCTCAGTTAGTCAGGACACGATAAAGCTGATAAAATACAAAGATTAAATACAAATTTATTGGAAAACATCAAGTAATGTATGAATCATTGACATAGGATCAGTCAGATTCCCTTGGTATTTTGCAGCAGAAAAATGAGAAGAATTGAACTAAAGTCTTCAAATACATTTAATTGTATTCCTTTTTGGATATGTAATATCAATACAAAAAGTTTAGATCAACACTGTAAGTCAAATGAAACCTATACCATGGTCTAATGAAGCATTTGGTTGTAGTATATGAAACTGCCATTTTGCAGGTCAAAATTGGTTGAACTTTAGCAATTTCATGAGGTTCATTTATTGTAATATATGTTACAGCACAGGCAATTTAGGATAGTTTTTGAAACCAAATGGACACGTATGTATCCCATTTCAGTTCTACCACTTTACTAGCTGTGAATTCTTAGACAATTGGATGCATTAATTTCTCTGAGCTTTACTGTCCCTACTATACAATAGGCATAATAATATCTACTCTTGGAGTGTTGTGTGGATTAGATGAGTGCCTCACACAGGGCTTTTTCCCCATATAACAAAAAGGTAGTTCCTAAAACATTTATTTTAAAGTCAATAGTTAAGAACTCAGAAAGGAGGGAGCTGAGGTTCTCCTAAACCTTCTGAGATGCCCCACAATTTTCAGTGTTCTGAACTTTTGGTCACCTCACAGGGAAGCCACACTGAACACAAGGTAGCTGTCCTTAGAGGTGAGGACAGCCCACCAGAATATCTGCTTGAGATCAATGTCAGCTTTATTTTTGAAAGATAACCTGAATTTTGTTTCCACATCTCATTCTGCCAGGGACAGCAGTAGGATTTAAAATAACCAGAAAGACACACAGAATAATTCTTTGAAATTCAATAGCTATTAAATTAGGGGAGGAGGTATAAGAGGGGGTGCGGGGCAGGAGCATATGTAAAGCCCCTCACACTTTGTAAGCAATCTGATAATTTCTAAATGCCTGATTGTATTATTGCCATTTTCCTTACATATGTGGGTTAATTTCCTTCAGGGTATACTTTCTCATACCCCATCCAGCCAGAGAAGCCGGTGCATAGTAAACTCTGTAGGGTGCTGGTGGGTGATATCTTCTCAGTGGAAAACCGGTTTCAAACACCTATTCTGTTTTTCTCAAACAAATCTACAGAGGAGTACATCCACTGTCTATAAGATTTCTGTATGAAAAATACAGTGCCCTGAAAGTTAATCCAACGATGTGCCTGGGGCCGTGATAAGTGATCTCCAGGCAAAATTTCATTCTCACAAGTCTATGTGCTATCATTGCCATTTAGAGATGAGGAAACAAGATCAACCTTACCTACATCACACTACTAAGGTAGTAGGGATCCTTGAATCTGAGATCTCAGCCAATACACCCTGGTGCCTCTAAAAATCAAGACAGGTATCTGTTATAGAGGTTTTATTTTTTTCTTTTGAGTAGAATTTCCACATCAAATAATCAATAAAGATTGACTATATTTTCCTATTTCATTTCCACCATCCTTCAAAATGGGTCAAAATCATCCTGCCTTCCACTAACGACTAAAAGGGTGATCATTTTTTTATGTGATTCTCACTGTTTTACCTTTAAAGGGGACTCTGTCAATGAACTGAATTGTTTTCAACCTTAGCTTCCCTCCTTCCATTTTTCGTCACTGGGTATCATTCCACTTCAGCAACGGTTCCCCCATACCATAGGTTTTCCTGGTGTTAAAACATATCAGACATTGCCCACTTGCACCTTTAGGAACTTTGCAAGCCAAGGCTCCCCAGCACAGATCAATATTCCGCATTAGAGAAATGCAGGAACAAGCCAATAGAATTAGCACAGTAATTTACTATGCCTCGGCTGCAGCTGGCAGGGACCACAGAGGGAAGCAAGCAGATGTTTGTTTGCTAATGGTGGCTTCCTTGAGTTGTCGGAGCCCAACGCCCCAGACCTTCATTACCCAGTCTGTCCAACTTAATAAAAAAGGATAAGGGGGGTTTGACTGTGCTCATTTGGTAACGTCAATTGATTTGTTTTCTACAGCTCATGTAATGTTCCGGGCTTTCCATAGTTACAATGTGGAATGATTGTACAAAATTTTTTATTTGTTGTAGTGGAAAGGGGAAAATCTTTAATGCAGCCAAGTCAGGAATTGTTATTGGGGTCATAATTTCCAATATATGTGTTCAAGAAATTGTGACCAAGTATGGGAATTCCTCCCATGCCAAGCTTAGAAGACAGAAAATAAAATGGCAGCAAGAAACACTTGGAAGAGCATGTGGGTTTTCTTTCATTATAGCAATGCAGCAATTTATAGAAGTTTGATTTTCTCTCTCCAAAGCACACGAATAAACTTGTAACAAAACATAGAGTTAAGGAAAACTGTGTTTCCTTTAGATTAACCTCTGTCTTGCCTACACATGCAGCCTCCTAGGAGGAAAACCAAGACTTCAAGGGGAACAATGCCCTCTTTTGAGAGACTGCTGCTGAGATAGTACACTACAAACCCATGGTGAGGCTTGGTATCTGCTTTTGTTTTTGTTTCCTCATCTGGATCTTACCTATTATACTGAGATTTTATCCATCAAAAAGTTTTTACCCAAGATACCTCTTCTGAAGCTTACTACGGCAAGGTTCTAAGCCAGGTTCATGAGGGGGACAATCTCATATAAACAATAACAATTCAGGAAGACTGGTATAAACGTTGGAGGACAGAGTAAGGGGAGGGTGTTTAAAACAGGAAAAGATGAAACATTATTTAAAAAACGAGTGTCACTTCAGCTTGAAATCTTGGTGAAACTTAAACAGCCAGATGGAAGGAGAACATTCAAGGGAGGCAATGCCTCAGGCAAGGTCACAGACTTGAGGAAGAATGAGATTTCTGTATTCTGAGAACAGAGAGGAGTCGCTTTGGTTGGACAAAAGATGTGGGTGGCAAAGTGGTCAAAGACAAGAGGCTAAAGCTTGAAACACTTTGAATGCCAACCTCAGCCATAGGGACTTTATGTGGTATACCCCTGGGTACCACTGAGGGACTCTCAGCACCATCTGCCCAATGAGTTCTGTGATGCAAGAAGGTCATTGGTCATCAATGTGTAGGCTGAATGCATGGGTACAGATTAGCAGGAAGTTAGAGGACAATGGAGGCATGAACTAGAGTGATAACAATAGGAATGAAATGGAAGTAAAAGTAAGGGTTACATGTTAAGCTGATAGAAAATGCAGTACTTAATGCACTTATGCTCAAGTGGTAAAGGGCACAGACTTGCGCTTTTGCCCGAGGCATTGCCTCCCTCAAAGGCTCTCCAAATGACTAGCGGGATACAGTAGGAGGGCTGTGGTCCAAGAGGAAGAAAAAGTCGGTGTTAACTGAGACTGAAAACCTTGTGAACTGAGTATCATTAGACAAACAGACCATCAAAGCAATGAACTGATCTGCAGACACTGTCGAGCACCTCAGCATGTCAAGTGCTTTTCGGGCACCATTTCATCTTATGTTCACAATTTTTATTGGTAACTATATTATTCCCATTTTCTTTCTGAGGAAACTGGGACTCAGATAATAACCAATTTGCTTAAATTCACACAGATAAAATGTGACACAGTGCTTGTTGGAACTCAGCTCTGGCTGGCTCCAAAGCCTATGCTGTGTACCTATTCCAGAGGTTTTCAATCTGTGTTCTGAAGAATTCTGGAGATCCTCAGAAGGTCGCGGGGTTACTCTAGAAGGGCATGAAGGAGGTTGGGCCCTGGGCCCTCATCTTGGCTTCCTTTCTTAATATTTCATATTTCATTTGATGAAGGAATTCTAAGGGCAAAATCAGCAGGTTCTACTCTATCTCAAAAGAAGAGAATGGCTTGCTTTCAGACATACTGAATTTGAGGGGCAAATGGGACAAACGGAGGTATCCAAATGTAAAATATAAAGAACTGATCTGAGGGATGAAGATATAGGTTCAGGTGCATGTGTGTGGAGGAGATCAGTGAAAGAAGCTGCCTAGTGCCATGCTGATATTAGCTTTCAAATATTAGGAGTCACATTCTAGTGGGTCTAAGATGTGTGATCACATCCAACTGGCATGCGCTGGAAGGGCTAAAAGCTCCTAGTTGCTTTGTAATGCTCTCTGCTGTTCTCTTCAATGTCCACACACCTCTGCTCCCGCCAGTTGCATATCCAACCCATCAAGAGCACTTGTGTTTATTCCCAAACCAGTTTTTGTCAGTTCCATTTGTTTTGTAATTCATAATTTTGTTGAATATATAAATCAATGCAATATGAATGCAAAAGGAAATAAAAGTGGTTTAAATGAAAAATAAGTTGAATTGTTTGGAAACAATAAGGCAAGTTACTTTGCTTTGAGTAAATGAGGTAAGAATGAAACTGTTGTAATGTATCGGGGCAGGACATTAAAAACTAGACAGATTCTGGGCTTCCCAAGTGTCTTTAAATTCTTACAGCACTAAGAAATTAAAATTGGAAGTTTTTGATGATGTGTTGTGGATGTAGCTTATACAAGAAAGGTGACTTGGACTCCAAGCATCAGACCTTGGCCCTACATCAAAAACATGGGAGATAAATGTATATTTGTAAATTTTAAATAGAAAGAAAATGTTACCTGGTTTTATATGTGTCACTTTTTATGATGCCACACTTCAAATGGCTCTTTTGTTAACCTACTACCACCAGTCTTGATCAAGTCAGATAAGAATGCAATCATCATGTATTTCTAGCCTGTGGATAGAAAAGGGATTTTTATCACTTGAGCCTAAGTTCATCCCTTGATTCCTTCAATCCTTTGGTAAAACCAGCTAGAAAATTTGGCAAGGAACAGAAAATGGTTGAACTGGTTTGAAGCTTCCCAGGACTCGTAAATATGGGATGGAGGCAGAGGAGTGAGAGTTTAGCTTTTAAATAACTTAATTATCATTTATATTTGTAAAACCATGTGAAAAAAAGGTCTCCTTACCGTAAATATATGTAAGTAGTTGTGCCTATTACTAACAGGCATAATTCTGCCAATCGCCATGATGACATAAAATAAGGTTCCCAGCTAGCAGAAAATGGACTGTTGTGAAGGCATTTGTGTGTGTGCAAGGTCGGATTTTACTTTCATGCCCCAGAGAAATACGAGGAGTTGGAGCACTCAGAAGGCGAGACTATGCTGCTCCACCGCAGCTGCTGCATTGTGACCCGGAAGCCCTGAGCGCCCAGCACCGCGAGGCCTGTGTGTCTAATTGGCACTGCAGCCAGGAAAGCCTCCTCCCTTTGGGGGCCCCATGCAGGACTGCCAGAGTCAAAGAAGGGGGTTGGGGAGAATATGGTGCATGCGAGTGTGTGTGTGTGTGTGTGTGCGCGCGCGCGCTCATATGTGCATGTGTGTGGTATGCGATCACCTGCTTCCCTTCTCTTGTTGCCATGGGTTACGAAGCCCTGAGCTGGAGAGCGGGGCCAAGCACTTGGGGTGGAAATAACTGCGTCAGCCTCTGAAAAAAGAAGTTAGAAATAGGGAGCCTGGAAACAATGGCAAAAGAACAAAAATCAACATCCTAAGGCGGCCCGACTGTGAGCAAGGAAGCCAGGCAGCCAAAAGGAGGGCAGCTCTTCATAAATTTCACGTTCACCAGACATGCTGGTCTAAACAGTGATGATGAGAAAAGAATGAACGCAAATATCTATGGCAATCCTGCGTCTCCACCCGCTTGGGCCTTAGGTCTATAATCCAACTTGGAGAAAAATAAACAAAGTCTGTGAAGAGTTACGTCAATAGCTGTCAGGGAGTCCAGGACACACATGGCATTATAGAGTACCAGGAGCTGAGGGGAGAGGTGACACCACCAGGAAGGAGGCTGTGACCTTGGGAAGGCCACCATTTAATTGGGCATCTTGTGTCTGTAAGTCAGGCTTGTTGTGCACCCTGCACCCAAATCCTCATTACTCTTCTTATTTGATGGCCCATCAGTGGAAATAATGTGTTTCCTTCTCTTCCTGTGGCCTCTGACTATTTTATATGAAATGAAATAGGGCATTAGAAATAGATCTCGTAGGAGAATTTTCAAGAAATTTTGCAGATTAAAAAATTCAAAAATTTTGCAATCCCCTAATTTTGCAGATTAAAAAAAAAAAAACAACAGGTTCAGATAGGTAGCCCGACTTGGTTTTTGTTTGTTTTGTTTTGTTTTCAGAGAAAAATAGGAAAAAAAGAAGACTTAAATGGTGCAGTGTATGTTTACTTGTATCAGTCTCATATTGGATGGTAAGGAGATGAGGATCCTGCATCTCTCTAGACTGAGCTATCAGGAAAATCAAGAACTTGGATCCTTGCTTTTCTGATGGGCCACCACTGCCTTTGGATGGAAGGACAAAAGCTGCTTTCCACCAAACCTCATGGGTGGCAGGACATTTGGAGGCACAGTAGGAAGGACATGGTGGTGGGGTGTGGTCTGCGAGCCTCTCATGTCACAACATCCATGTGAGCTTCCAGGAGCAATTTCTTCCTTCTTTGACCCCATTAAAGGAGATGAATCCCAGGTTCTTGCAGTGCATGTTGATTTCAGCCATCTTCTCCTTCCTAGGTTGTGGCAAAACTGTGTTCTGTGATCACCATCTGCCATTGGTAGGAAAGGATTCCACTGAGGGGTGTGGCTAATTTGTGTGCCTAAAGAAAATGGATTTTGAGGTGCTGTATTACTGACTAGCCATTCGCCATCTTCCTCTCCTGCCCTATCTCTCACTGGCTAAATATCATGCAGTGGCCATTTTCATTTTGGTTTCCAGTGTATTTTGCCACCTCAGAAATTTAGACTCTCACATTCAAACCTATGGGAGAATGGTGTCACTTGCATGCTCAGGCAGCTATTGTGGAAACTCACTACCTACCCTGTGCCAGTAGAGTAGAGATAACAGATATGGATATAGGACTGTCCTAGAGAAAATTCATGTCAGAGAGAGCTGAGCCTGTCTCCTTCACAGAGGTACAACAAGGTTGCCAGCCCTTTTCTCTCCTCTGAGTTCCAAGGGCAGAGCACAAGGAGGAGAGCACAGGCTAAGTTTCTTAAAGGGCAAGTAAACTATTCTGCAGGTGTCTGTGAACCTTTATCAAGAAACACTAGAGAACTCTGGACACTGGGAGTGGTAGACTGCACCTTGGAATGCAAACTGTCCCAGGAAGCCCCAGGTAACAGGTGCCTGGGTTCATAACCCATTAGAACTACCACAGCTATTCCAAATATTTTAGAAAAGAGTTGAACTTCTCTCTGCTAAAGAAATTAATCCAGAGTCCAAATCCTGCTTTGTTAATGGCTAAATAGCCTTGAGATGGATTCCTCAGCAAAGTCCTTTGATCTCAGTGATCCTTCTGGGAGCTGCATATTTCTCTCAGCAATCAAAGTTTATAGATCTTTTTTCTTCCTTCAGGGGTCCATCTACACTCTGTGAGTTTTTCAGAATCGTTATACTACATACCCCTTAATTTCACTTCACTCGTTTCCTCTTTTCCCTTTGTACAACCACTCCTTTTAGCTGCCTTCATTTTGATTCCTTCACAGAAATGATAATTTCTTGGAGCACTGGGATTTAACATCACAAGAAGAAGAAACATTCAGAGAGCACCTGCCATGCACCAGCTGTGCCAGTGCAGGAATACAGCTGCAAACGTAGCAGATGAGCTCCTCATCCTCACCGCACCCATCTAGGGAGTAAGAAACATCTGGGGAAATGAACTTTCAGCTGAGGAGGAGGAGAGTTGAAAAATAGGCAAAGGGAAAAACAGGTACAAAGGCCCCAAGTCAAGAGAGAGTGCGGCATGTATAAGAAACAGACAGGAGTTGAGTAAGGGGGAGCATATAAAGCAAAGCAGGGCTGGGAGCGCAGATATGGGAAGAGGCTGGCCGGGACCAGGTGATTATGGAAGGCTGTTAACCCCTGAAACCACATCAAGGAATTAGACTTCAACCTGTGGGCAAAGGGAGCCATTGAATGCTGTAAGCACAAAAAGATTCATATCATTGAAAGATGAATGCAAAGGGCCGGGTGCGGTGGCTCACGCCTGTAATCCCAGCACTTTGGGAGGCTAAGGCAGGTGCATCACAAGGTCAGGAGTTTGAGACCAGCCTGGCCAACATGTTGAAACCCCCATCTCAACTAAAAGTGCAAAAAAAATTAGCTGGGTGTGGTGGCAGGTGCCTGTAATCCCAGCCACTTAGGAGGCTGAGGCAGGAGAACTGCTGGAACCCAGGAGGCAGAGGTTGCAGTGAGCCAAGATCACACCACATACTCTAGCCTGGGCAACAGTACAAGACTCTACCTCAAAAAAAAAAAAAAAAAAGAAAGAAAGAAAAGGAAAGATGAATGCAAGATTGGAGGGGCATAGGATTGTTAGCAGGGGGACTAGTTAAGGAGTAATTATGGCCTTCAGTAGGGTAGTGGTCATCATGATGGGAAGAACTGAACACATTAGAGATGTATTTAGACCATGACACAATTATAATCTAGGCAAATCCAGTTGGGGTAAGATGAAGTCAATATTGTCATTGGGAAAACTGAGAGGCATGATGATGTCAAAGAGTAAGAATGCAAACAGGAAAGTTGAAAATAGGGTGGGACAGGGGCAAGAAAGAATCTGCAGTAAGAATTCAGATATAAGCTGGTTACAAGAGGCAGCATAATTAGGGGATTTGGGAGAGTCTGGAGCACTGACGTGATAGTTGTGTGGGCTTGTGGATGAGTATAGCATGGGTTGCCTCAAGACGCCTCATTAATTATCGAACAGGAATACAAGAGTGACCTCAGATGTCAATCACTGTGCCTGCCTTGATTACAGCCCTGCTGAAGGGGCAGGTCTAGAGGAGCTTGTGTTAGACACTGTAACCCTACTCCACCTGGTCACAGTTGATTAGAACAGGGGTGAGCACCTGATCCCGAGGCAAGCCATTCATAGGCTGGCCAGCAACCAATGATGCAGCCCGTCCCCTAACTGTAATCTGAACCAATTAAATTTGCTCTCTTGGGAGTATGAACTATGAAAATGCTAAGAGAATGAGCCAGTTAGTAATAAGAGTTGAAGTTTTAAAAGGACGTTAGAGACAGGATGGAGCAAAAGGGAACATGTGCAAGCTGAAGTTACAAGGAAGGGGAAGTTTAGGCCAGTCCACAGAGAGACTAGAATGGCAATGACAGAAGTCATCATTAAGTAATTAGATCAACTAATAGAGGGCAGTTGTCTGGCTCCTGAGAGCAGCAGAGAAGCTAGGTGATTTCTAGAACTATCTCCAACTCTAAGCATTTTCCATTTCCAATGCTGTTCCACAAGCATCTTTGCAATAAATCCCTTGCATAACTTGCAAGTCTTGGTTCACTGCAACAAAAGGTCATAACCAAAATACTCACCTAATATGTTGCCTGGTGTCACATGCTTATCTCTGTGCATCTTCTGGTTTTTCCCCACTGGGCTCCAGAGATGCTAGCCCACACTAGATGCTTCCTGAGGAATTCTGCCACCTCTAATGTCTTACCAAGAGCTGCCCTTGGCCACACTGGGTAGGTACATCAAAATCAGAAAGAATGTAAAGCCTCATTCCAGAGATTCTGCTCTATGGCAGAATTTTAAAGCCATGACGTGTTTCAGTGGGTTGAAAATGTCTTTGAACGTGTGCTCCCATCTCCAGAGCTATGATTAATTACTGGCTGCTGCTGCTGGTTATGCTTGCAGCTCTCAGCAAGAAAATGAGTAAAAAGTATTTGAGCTTTGACATTCTCTGACAAAGAGCCTCTTTAAAAAAAGAAAGAAAAGAAGAAAAAGAAAAAACAAAGCTGACTGTAATTTATAATGAGGATTCTATATTTCCTGGGCAGCTTTGGATGAGGCAGCATTTGTCCTGAGCCACGCTAAGCTATGATGGATGCAGGTGAGGCAGGTTGCTTCTTCCCCACACACGAAGTTATCCTCATCATGCTCCCTGCACATTTCTGAATTAGTTCCAGCTAGTTAGTGTCACTGCAGGACAATTTAGACTGCCATTGTTTGAGTATTCAACATACTCTTCGATGATGGATTTCCAGAGAAGGCAAAATCCATTATTTACACACAGTAGGAAAATAAACCTTCTCCCCAGTCCAAGACATGAAGATCGAGAAAGCTTTTCATTTTAGACAGTTGGAAATTTCGCATTCAAGTGGCTTTGTCAACTCCTTTAATCAATGTCCTTTGGAAAAACAAATTTAGCAATTCGGCTCCTGTATTCGGGAGGGGTGAGATGTAACTAAGGATATTAGCTATCAATGGTTCATGGTCTGTTAGCCAGCATCGGCTGGCAATAAAGTACAGCTAACTGACAGCCATGCCTTGAGGTAGCATCAAGAATCACAGTAAGGAAAAAAAACCCTCAAGATTTTAAAAGTACAGGTAGGAAGTTGGGAGAAAAGGATATACCTCTCCAGCTATAAGAAAAATATTTTTCTCAGTAGATCAAAGGTGTTCTTACAACATAGTCATAATAGTTTCTCAAGTCAATATAGTAGGTTGTTGATGTTCTCAGAGCTCCATTTCAACAAACACCCAAATGCGTACAAGGACAGCGAGGGGAGAGGATATGAATAAAGTGTCCATGCCTTTCTGTGGACCTGGTTGTCAGAAAGGCAAGGAGACCTCTACTTTATAGCAAGGGCTCTGCAGGCACCACCTTCATGACCAGGGGGACTTCAGGTGGGTGGCCATTGCAACCAGGCTGGGGGAAAGAGCCATTAAAGTTCCCAAAGTGTGTTGCTAGGAATGGAATAGGTATTATTCCCAGAAGATCCTGGTACTCACTCTTTGTCCTGCTCCAGACTCTCCCAAATCCCCTAACCATGCTGCCTGTTATAAACAATGTGTTTCTGAATTCTTACCCTAGATTATTCCTTGCCCCTGTACCACCCTATTTTCAACTTTCCTCTTTGCAGCCTTACTCTTTGACATCACCATGCCTCTCAGTTTTCCCAGTGACAACACTGACTTTGTCTTACCCCAGCTGGGTTTGCTTAGATTATACTTGCAGTTGTATTCTTCTTAGCTGCCTTGAACAAACAGCTCTCCCTGTTCTTCCTCACACAGGATCTCAGGGCCATGGTTCACTGGGTGAGGCCCTGCTCAGCCCACCCCGGTTCTTTCGGCAGGAAAGCCGGCACCGATTATGCAGTGGCTATACTGAACAGTCAGGTGTGGTCACCATCTTCCTCTACCTCACTTCCAGGCTCCTGATGGAGAGGAGTCTGAGTTGCCTCCACCCTCTGCTTCCAGAGCTGCCGACACACACACAAACTCTCTCTCTCTCTCTCTCTCTCTCTCTCTCTCTCTCTCCAGGGCTCCAAGATGTCCTGGGGTGCTTACAGACTCGAAGAGGCTTTCAGGGAACAGAGCGGAGCCAGTGTTGCTTTCCACTTCCATACATTCCCTTCCAAAGTCTGTCACCTTCTTCCTCTAATCACAGTTCCTTCTTGCCTTGCATAGGCAGAGCCTGGCTTGGGGCAAAACGATAAAGTAGGTGCCGCTGTCCTTCCAAACAATGCTCTGCTCCTTATGCCCCAGCCCCTGAGTCTCTTCCCTCCCACCCTCTTCTATCCAACACTGGGGCCTTTTTTTCCCCCAATGCAATCGGCTGTTATCTAAGATCAGTCTTTTATACAAAAGCTAATTTTAGGTCAATTTTTACCTCTCTGGGGACATCTTTTTAATATTGGGGAATTAGGGAATGGAATGAGAGGCTTCAGAAAATAGGTTAGAGAGACATATTCCCTGCATGCTAAAACTCACAAGATTGTCTTGGCAGAAGGCTAGTCCTGGCCATGACATGAAGTAGGCAAGCAAATTAGGGAGAGTCTGAATAATTCTGTGCTGCTAGCTCGGCTGCCAGGAGTGGGGGTGGATAAGCACACCTCATACTTCAAAAAAAGTGATACCTGGAGCTACCCATTCAGTGCTACAGTTATGGCTCTTACAGCTGAACTTTCATTTCATTTTTTGAATATTTTTATTTCTTGTTCTATAAAAGGCCATTATTACTTGACTATGCAATAATGGAAAGAAACAAGCAAGTGATCCAGAGCTCTAATAACACATTCTCTATTTTAACATTGCTGGGTTGGTCATCATTTAGACCTGGGAACCCAACACCTCCCGAAACTGAGAAGAGAGGGCGGACGGGAGTAGGGAAGGCCCCACGGGCCCCTGCCTGACCACACAGAGAACGGCAGGGTCCTTTGTGGAGAATGGTGATTTTACACACAATGCCAGGCAGGCAATCTGGCAGCTAAGAGAAAAGGAAATTGCTGAGTTAGGATATATTCAGTTCCCCCAGAAGTCGCCAAAAAACCCGTTTTCTAACTGTGTTATAAGCCTTTTTTGGATTCCTTGGTCTGTGGCATCCACCAGAGCTGCCCACAAAAGATGTGCATGGGGAGTCACCCTTCAGCCTCTCTGCCAGCTGGCTGGCTTCTGCACAGTGTGAGAAGACAGTGAGTTTTAGCACCATTTCCTTTCTGAGTCCAGCGCTAGGAACTTCCTCAGCATGAAACTTTCTTGGTATGGAAATAAAGTTACATATTAATACTAGGTAGCTGGGATCCATCAGCCATCTTTGCCTTCAGACTCTCACACACATCACCTCTTCACAGAGGCCTTTTTGGACCCCTTTACCAAAAATTGCACCCCCCGCCCCCACACACACACAATTCCCCCATGCTTATTTTCTCTCATGTATTGCCTTTTAATAAAGAAAATTCCCATCTCTTTGTCTTTTTTTTTTTTTTTTTTGGACAAGGTCTTTCTCTGTCACCCAGGCTGAGGTACGGTGGCACAACCAGAGCTCACTGCAGCCTCGAACTCCTGGGCTCAAATGATCCTCATGCTTCAGCTTACCAAGTAGCTGGGTCTGCAGGCAAGCAACACCACACCCGGCTAACTAAAAAAAAAAAAAAAAAAAAAATTACAGAGATGGGGTCTGGAACTCCTTACCTCAAGGGGTCCTCCTGCCTTAGCCTCCCAAAGCATTGGGATTACAGGTCTCATGAGCTACCGTGCAAAGCGTAAACACAATTCTCTTTTATTTTCTATTTCTGTTTCCTCCACTCATCTCCAGAATGTAAGTCCATGAAGGCAGGGGTTTTTACATGGTTTTTTCCCTGCAGTTTCCCCAATACTTAGTACAGTACCTGGCACATAGCATATGCTCATTTAACATATATTGACTGACTGAATGAACTAATCACAGAATCAATTAAAGTGTTTAACTCTCTGGAAACAGACATTCCCCGTTCTTAAATTATGGAGTCTTTTGTTCCGTCTTTACCCACTTAAATTTCAAGCACGTTTTTGGAAATGCATTATGTCCAGAAGTAGGGTACTGCCAGTATTACTACTTAAAACTAAGTGCTAAATTTTAGTAGATTTAGCACATTGAAATAATTATTTCAAATTTTGCACCTCAGGACATCATGGAGACCTGTACAGCAGCAGTCCCCAGCCTTTTTGGCACCAGGGACTGGTTTCATGGCAGACGATTTTTCCACAGATGTCAGGGTGATGGTTTCGGGATGAAACTGTTCCACCTCAGGTCATTGGGCATTAGTTAGAGTCTCACAAAAAGTTTGCAACCTATATCCTTCCCATGTGCAGTTCACAACAGGGTTCATGCTCCTATGAGAATCTAATGCTGCCACAGATTTGACAGGAGGTAGGGCTCAGGCGGTAATGCTTGGGACTCCTCTTTACTGGGAGCCTGGCAGTGAGGTGGAGGAAGCGGGGACCACAACTGACTGTGCAGCATAGCCAGTGGATAATCAATGCAGGCTTTCTGGTGAAGGGACCAGGGTAGGCCGAGTAAGGCCTTACCCAGTGAACAATGGCCCTGAGATCCTACATGAGGGAGAACCATCATTTCAAAGTTGTGAAAGGTTATTTCTCTTTCGAATGTAGAATAAATCATATATCCAAAGGTTTTTTCCTAATATATACATATACACTATTGGGGTAGTGTCTCACTTGCCCTTGACCACAAATGTTTTCCTGTATTTTCAGCTTTCTCTGGAAATTTCCTGAATGATATCTAAGAAAATTTCAGTATTTAGATAGCAAACTAAGGAGGAGACATAAGACCCAAAAAGGCCAACTGACTTGCCAAGAATCACATGGCTAGAAAAAGACGTATTTACATGAGGAATTTAGCATCGCAGTTTACTCATGAGTGAGATTTCTGCTTAACAGACATGTTGCATTAGAATGATACCATGCATTAGCACATCATTTACTAATAAATAAGTTTCATTAGATATTCAAGATTGAGAGCAACTGCCAGAGGAAAGTCTTATGTAGACCTTACAGGGCACATGCATAAGAATCCATAGTTCTAAAGCATTCATTTTGAGACAGAAGTCTATTTTAAGTCATGTGGAGCATTTCTAATTAACTTTTATCACCTACCCAGTAATTAGAAGCCAATACCACAAAGAAACCTTTTAACATTTGCTTTATAAAGATAACACTAAAGAGGACTTGGCCATCTGCTGAGCCTCTTTTTCTTCATATGGGAAATCTAAGATACTCAAAGTTCACATCATATCACAAGTGAGTTTGTGCCAAAGTCAACACTAGGGCACATCACTGACTCCCAGTCCAGTGTTCTTCTAGGTACCTCCTCCTGTCAGATTGCCTGCTTGGACAGATGAAAACAATCATTAAACTGCCTTTCAGTTTTCCTTACTTCAGAGTGGCTAATTCAAATCATATTGATAATCTGTATTTTCCAATATGGTGTGACTTTACAGATACTCAAGTACTGAAGAATTAAATTGTCTAAGAAAAACCTAGCAAGGAGGACTGAAAAGAGCGGAAGTGAGTTGTGCCAAGTCTCTCAACTGGAACTGGTCCTGTCCTTGGGACTCTAAAGAGTGAGCCTGGCCTTGGTTGTCTGAGGGTCCCGGGAGAAGACCCGACCTTGAGATCTGAGGACTGGCACTGAGCAGTGCACTTTGTCAGCACCTGTAATTCCTTCATCACTCAGCTCAGTGCCCAATAATATTTGTTGAATTAAATCTGTATCAAATACAAAACGGAGTTGGAAAAAACTCTATCTGGTGTGTTAGAGCAGGGGTTCGCGGACCGGACCATCCTGTTAGGAAGTAGACCACACAGCAGGAGGTGAGCAGCAGGTAAATGAGCTTTATCCCCTGAGCTCCGCCTCCTGTCAGATCGGCACTGGATTCTCATAGGAGCGAGAACCCTATTGTTAACTGCGCATGCGAGGGATCTAGGTTGTGAGCTCCTATGATAATCTAACTAATGCCTGATGCTCTGAGGTGAAACAGTTTCATCCAAAACCAGCTCCCCCATCCATGGAAGAATTGTCTTTCATGAAACCAGTCCCTGGTGCCAAAAAGGTTGGGGACCACTGTGTTAGAGGACAAGACATCAGATGCATTATCATTCTTCTTTTATTAATTCTCCCCTGTTGCCCTTTTACATTGATGCAGTTGTTTGAAAAAAAAAAAAAAAAGTAATATCTACTGGATAAGCAGTTAACACAAGACAGACCCATAGAGTTCAGTAAATGTGTGTGATCATGATGACATACACATACCTTCTTCCTGCCATAGACAAGGTGCCTGGGCTCAAGCATATATTTCAATATTATAAAGGGGTAGCACAAAGTATCTTTGTGGCAATGAACCAATTTTTTTTACCTTGATTGTAGTGGTGATTCATGCATCTACACGTGATAAACTGCATAGAACTATGCACACATAAAAATGCATACAAGTAAACGGGTGAAATCTAAATAAATTCCATGAATTGTACCAATATCAATTTCCTGGTTTTGACATTGTATCATAGTTATGTAAGATGTTACCATTGGGGGAAACTGGGTGAAGGGTACACAGGGCTTTTCTGTACTATTTTGTAATTTCTTGTGACTATAATTATTTAGAAACTAAAAATTAAAAGAAGATTCAAGGTTTATCTTTTTTTAACCACTAAAAGATTTCATTAAAAATATAAATGTTTTTGTTTCCTCCCTTACTAAAAAAATTCTTAAAATAAAAATTTTCACCTCTTTCTGGAGACTACATCACTTAAGTGGAAACCATTTTTTGCCAGTAAATGAGGTTCCAAGAATTTGAGATGGATTATGCAAATGACTGATTTGTACTATCATACATTTTAAAATACTTTACACATAACAATTATAGGTGTTGAAATTTAAAACATTGATGAGCAGCTGTTAACTTTTAAAATTATAATAAAATTAAAGTGGCCATTATCAAAGAAAGGAAAACCAAGCACTCATCCATAGAAACTATTTTTTAAGATACAAAGCTCCAATATGTTATTAAGAAAAAAAATGCACTTGCCTCTTCTCCCAAGTATTATATTTTTGCTTCTTATTATGAATAATCCATCTTTCTCTATGTTCATGGAAGGAGTAAAGCTCAGTCTTTATTTGCTTCTACAGGAAATTTTATTTTCTGTAGAAAGCTAGTCAATTCAGAATAAAGGGACTGATTTATATTTGACCACTAGGTGTCACTGTTGGTGGTGGCGTGGGCGATAAGGAGGGGGAGGGGAATTGGAAGCAATCTTAGGGGATTTGGGGGGTTGAAACATAAAATGCTCACATCATTGCCATTCTCCCTAAGTACGGCAGGGTGGTAGGAAGGAAAGAGAGACGTATGAAGACACAGCTTTGGCAGCAGTTCGGTGCTGACCGGCCCTCAGACCACCCTAGGAGACTGCTGACTGCAGAGCTGCAACCCCAGCAGAAATTGACTCTTCAAGTCCATTTTAATCATTCCCTAACCACCTCGCAGGAAAACAGAAAAACGTCAATGACTCCACGTTGGGAGAGCGAGGCTCTCCTCGGCCACGCCTGCCTGGTGCTGAAGAAATCAGATGAATAATTTATATCACAAAGCAGTGTGCGGGGTGTCAGCTCGTGTGTGAAGGGGCTCTGAGTGACGAGCTCTGGGCGCACGTCAGAAACATCATCTATGAGGCCAACATACAAATCCAGGCGGAAGAGCCTCAGGAAGTGGAATGGGAATTTTTTTTTCAGCAACGGTCAGTGAAGTCCAATTTACTTCTGGACTTGGCTGTGTGAAATGGGAACTTTTTCAACGCCCGTGGAAAATCAAACAATGAAAAAGAGATTTTCCTGACGTCGTACTTGGCTCAGACTCCAAGGATAGCAAGACGGGCAGTGCCTGCCTGGCCCCCGGAGGGAGATCGTGCTTATCTTCAGAACAGCCCAGGCCCGACGCCAAGCCTCACGGCCAGGGGTCGGTTCCCGTGCCCAGCAGCACACCCAGGATCTGCAAGCGGGGCGGGGCTCGCTGGCAGAGCCTTGCAGAGAAGGCTGCCATGTGCCCCTGCTATTTCAAGCAAGCGTCTCTAGCTGGAGCTGTTATTCTTTCACTTTCCTAAGGGGGAGAAAGTTAAGAAAACTAAGGAGTTGGAGTGGAAGGGACGTTTGAGGAGAGAGCCTAAACAAGGGGTACTAACCCCCTTGTAAGCATCTAGAGGAGAATTTTTAAAAATGGAGGAAGGAGTTGAAATATATGGCCCAAAAGTTTTCGTATTTGAAAATAGTTTCTTGCTCACTTATGTTATAAACGATTGCATCAAATGACCATTTCTAACCATTGTCTCACCAAATGAGACATTTTTCAGGACAGGATTAGTAGTTTATACTTAACCACATTCACTGGAAGCAAGTTAGTGAGATAATCACGTAATACATTAAAAAAATTTAAAAACAGGAAAAGAGGTAAGCAATGAACATTGAGTGCCAACCACACGTCAGGTATTATCCTCAGTGTTTTCTGTTCATCAACTCATTTAATCTTCAAACAACACTACAAAGCAGGCACTCATATTATTCCTATAAGAGATGAGAAAATAGAGAGAGAGAGAGAGAGAGAGAGAGAGAGAAAGGGGTCAAATGGCTCTCCCAAGGTCGCAGAGCCTGTAAGTGGCAGACTGCCTCCAAGTCACTCAGCAGCAAACACAGGTCCAGAACTCAGAGCTCTGACCCTCACCATCCAGGCTCTCCTTATGGATCTTTTACCACCTTGTGCCCTGTGAAATGTCTACCAAGTTCAGATCCTAACCACTGACAGCCATAAAATGTTTGCACAATGGAATTTCTCTACTTGCTACATTCTGACAAAGTACTACACCAAAAGGTGGAATGCAAACTAGGCTGTGAGGCCAGCCCTGGACAGGCATGCGTTTTGTGGCTGACAGTTTCAACCGCTACCTCAGGCAAGCCCTTGAGACATCTCTCTGGACCAACTTCTGTTCATACAGCCACGTAATCTCTGGTCAGAGTCAACTAGCTATATGAGACTATAGATCAAACGTTCATTGTGATTTACGTGAAATTAATTTCCAGAAAGTGTAAGTAATTATACTCTGTATGAAAACACATATTTTCCAGGAATTTTTTATTGCCCATGACACACACACTAAGATTTTGCCAAAATAAGTTCAAGCCAGTTGTGTAAATGTACTCAAAATAGCGCTGAGGCTACATAAAATGTCTTTTGGGCACAGACTCAGGGGGAAAAAAACAAATGTGCTCCTTAATAACCCTGGTAGCTGTACTGACTCTAACAGATAGTTTTCTAGTCCAGCAACAGTATTGCAGTTTGTCATTAATAGATGTGAGGAATTTATTTAGTTGGAAGGAAGCCACAATTAGTAGAGGTCCTCTACCCCTACACCCGCTCCACCCCTCACCCTGCCAAAAAAAGCAGCAGCCTCTGGAAATAAACCCAGAGGAAGTATTCACTCTGGAAAATAAACGTGGGTATCAAAGTACAGTCAAAGGTTCTGTGGAGGTTCTTATTGTATTTCTTTTAAGATAGACACTAAGCATAAACAATCGGATGATCTGTCAGATTTATCATTCCTGTTGCACTTCCAATGAGCCAGGATTATTCCCCTACCAATGATTTGCCTAGTGTATTAGGTAGGGCTCTCTAGAGAAACAAAACCAGTAGGATATATGTATAATATATACATGATGGAAACTGGCTTATGCAATTCTGGAGACCCAGAAGACCCATGATACTCCATCTGCAAGCTGGAAAACAAGGAAAGCCAGTGCTGTAATTAATTCTGAGTCCTAAGATGTCACTGAGGGATGGGGAATGGGAGGCACTCGTGTGAGTTTGAAGGCCCCATAACCAGGAGTTTGATGTCCAAAGGCAGGAGAAGATGGATGTTTCAACTCAGAGAGAGAGAAGAATTCAATTCTTCCTCCATCTTTTTCTTCTATCTGGGCCCTCAAGAGATGGGACAATGCCAACGCATATTAGTAAGGGTGAATCTTCTTTACTCAGTCTGCTGATTCAAATGCTAACCTCTTCTGGAAACACTCTCACAGACATACCCAGAAATAATGTTTTAGCAGCTATCCAGGCACCACTTAACCAGTCAAGCTGACACATAAAATTAGCCATCACAACTAGGAAGTAAGGTTCACAGCCAGAATTAAAAGGACTTTAGAATTAAATTGTCTTCAATTCAAGTGGCCAAAGAAACTTAACTTTCAAACTTCCCCTAAATTCTGATAAACTTTTGAAAAATGTTTTCTCTTTTATTTTGCCACATACATATCCAGATGCCAATACCACATTATTACCTGGGAAATGATGACAGAAAAGGAAAAATAAAAAATAAACACAAAATGTTTATTAAGATAATTATGATTGAATACAAAGTTTCAATAAGTTAATTCTTCCATATTCATGAAACCCAACTACAATAGACAATCAACTGTCAATGTAAGGCAAGTCATTTTTCATTAGTGATTGTGCTTTATATTCATATTTTCAAGAAATATTATTGGACTCTGCTATGGACTGAACTGTGTCCCCCATCCCCAGTTCATAGGTTGAAGCCTTAACCCTCATTGTGACTGTATTTGGAGATAGGGTTTTTAAGAGGTAATTAAGCTTATGTGAGGTCATAATGGGTCCCTAATATGATAGAAGTGGTGTCCTAAAGAAGAGGGAGAGATCTCTCTCTCTTTCCACACACATGTACCAAGGAAAGGCCATATAAGGATATAGCAAGAAGGTGGCTGTTTGAAAGCTAGGAAGAGAGCCCTCTAGAAACTGACCCTGCTGGATTTTAATATGGAATTTCCAGTCTCTAGAATTGTGAGAAAAATTCCTGTTGTTTAAGCCGCCCAGTCTATGGTAATCTGTTACGGCACCCTGAGCTCCTCTTCCATCAAAGACATTACCAAGTGCCAGTCCACATTTGTGTTGGTTCAGATGCAAGTCCCTGTCTTCTTGGAATTCATACTTTGGTTGAGATGACAGATATTAAACAATTGTAAAAATGACTATATATTTATCAGGTAAAACAAGTGAAAGTGACAAATCAATGGGTAAGTTTGTAAGAGCATGACAGGATTCAGTTTAGTTTGAGGAACCAAGGAAATAACATTTAACCTGAGCCTTAGAAGTTAGTGAACAATTAGCCAGATGATGAAAAGGATAGAAAGTTCTAGAGAGAGGAAACAGTATTTGCAAAGGCCCCATGGCAGGAAAGAGGATAATGATGTGGAGAGAACTGAAAGAAGTGAGTGGATTGAGAGCAAAGGGGGAAGGACACAATACAACCCATGTATTTAAAGACACTGGGTCTTCTGTGTAGATAATACATGCAGGTGATGAAGAGTTCATGCAAAATACCAGCTAGGTGTTTATTGCTGTAGGCAGGGCACAGAAAGATGATGGCTTTGACTAGGGTGGTGCTTGTGAAATTTGGGAGAGGCATAAGACTCTAGTATTTGGTAGGTGGAAACAAAAGGACTTGATGATTTCATGAATATGGGTAGAAGTGGTTACTGAGAAGATGGTGTTAAGGATGATTTCTTGGTTTCTGGCATGAACAACTAGTTTCCCTTTGTGACATGTACAGAAATGGGAAAGACTATCAAAAAAGCAGAATTGGGAGGTGAGCGCCACTATTTGGAATTGTTACTGCAATTGTTTCTGTTTATGAGGCTGATCTTGCAACTGTCTATTTTCTAAGACGAGACTTGGTATATATTATCATAAACAACAAATTCAGGTAATGAGGAAAAAGAACAAAACCACCCAGACCTGATCAATTCCAGTCAGACTCCTTTGAAGTAGGTTAATGCAGGCTTGAGTTGGGATCTGTAGGAGATTTCCTACAAATCTCCTTCCAGGGGCAATGTCCATTGCTGAGTGGGTGTCAGGGGAGTGTCAGGACAGGGAGCTTCTAACCTTGTCCCACAGAAGGGCTAGATCATACAGGAACTAAGGAAATCCTCTAATCTGAGCCAATTCAGGACTCAGGAAGCCAGGGAGAGGAAGCAAGTATATCCAGTTTTCGTTGCATCCCTGGACTTAAGGGGCTTTTAGAGTGACTTAGGCCCCACTGTTCCTCTCCCCACAGACATGGCATCGCCATCAGTGATCAGTTAGACATACTTCTTAGGAACTCCTTTGCTAAAAGCATTGAAAAAATAAGACCCTTCCTTGGTCTCCTAAATGGTCCAGTATCAAACAAAAGGATGCAAATTTGAAAAACATAATGTTTTATTGATTATTATACTTATCCTAACAGTTATAAACCTACAGTTATTGTAACAGAGACTTTGCTTTCTTCCAATTTCCACTCTTTCCTCCCTCCACACTGAGGGGACTACAATTTTTCGTGAGTTGTGATAGAAGCTTGGACTAGGTTTATGGTAGTAGAGATGAAGAGATGTGGTGGGCAGGAGAGCTGCCTAAGAAATAAAACCAGCAGAAGTTGGTGGTAGATGGATATCAGCAATGAGGGAGACAGAAGGATTTCAGATGACCCCTATGTGTCTGACTTGCAAAAGAGAACACATAATGATGCTGTTTCTAGAGAGAGAAGACCAGATTTGGAAGGGGAGGTCATGAGCTCCATTTTGGATCTGTTGACCCCCATGAAGAGATAGGAAGGAGATGGCTGGGTATACAAGTCTGGAGTTGGAAAGTATGGGCCTGGGCAGGAAATATAAATGTGTCAGTCATCTGACTATAGAAAGATCACCTAGGGAAAGATCACTGAGGGAAAAGGCAAGAGGGTCTTATGGAATGCTAGTATATCTTGATTAGGTACTGAAGGATGACCCGCTGAGGAGAATGAATAGAAGAGGTAAAAGATGAAGGAGATAACTAACTTTCCACATGATTACAGACATCACAGGAAGAAAGTATTTCAAGTAGGAGGGGCTGGCTGTGGCATAAGATACTTCTGAGAGTTTAAGTAAAATTGACTGAAAAATAGCCCTTAAATCCAGCCATTGCAGGTCACCAGTGACTCGGGGAGAACTGTTTGCACTGATGAGAGAAGACAAATTAAGTTGAATTGCAGTGACTGATGTGTGAGAAATAGAGCCAGCAAGTGTAAGCAGCTCCCCGTTTACCTTGCCAAAGACTCCTCTTGTCAGTCACTATTATTTATTAGTCGAGGTCAGATATTCCTCTTAGAACAGTTCTTTATATAAAGATCACTGTTACCATCAAGAGTAACACTGTCTGGAGCACAGTTTTCAGTTCTTCATTGTTTTAAGATGATGTTCACTTTTGATGAAACAAGAGTTTAAGTTGTTTTTATGGCAATAAAGACAGAGGTGAACACTAATTTGTTCACTGCCTTTTACTCAGTCTCTTTTGTAAGAAGGTTGAACATAAATAGGTTAGGACTGCAACCTGTGGCCATGGAAGTGACTGAAGCCTCCGTTGGGTTTTTCTGTCTAGTGTGCTTGGTTCTCCTCCCATTAGCATGCATACAACCCATGGAAGTCCCTGGCTGTGGCAGCGAGTTAATAAGGAATCTAATAACAGATCCCTGCTCTGTGGGCTGATATAAAAAAAAAAGAAAAAGCAAATGCATACATTAAGGGCAAATCAAGGAATCATTATTTTACTCAAGGCAAACCATAGAAACCTATGCAGAATATTCAAGTTCAGAGTTGGTGGGGAAAGGAATAAAGGATGGAGGTGGCGAATTGGATAAATGGAATGTATCTACCAAAAACAGGGTCCTGAAGAAAAGGCTTTAAAATGAGAATTCTATAGTTTGGCACAGACGAGAAAAGCTATCTATAGCTGAGGAGAACAGAATACTTGGAAATGGCTTGTACGTCAGCAGGACAAAAACAAACAAGGTCTGAGGAGTTAATTCTAGCTCCAGGGTTTCTATGGATCCACAACCCCCTAATCAGCAATCCCCAAATTGAAAAGTCTCTGAAAACTGAATATTTTTCCCAAACTCATTTGGCCATTGATGCTGACTTGACTGGAATACATTTGGTGACAAAACCTGATCTGAAAAGAGGTGAAGATATTTACCATTACCCCACTTTACGGCGAGCAATCATACATTTCACTGCAGAAATATTAATGTGTTTGATTATGGAGTGCTGCCCAGAGTCCACTGGGGTGTTAGGTACCATAAATACAGACAACTCTGAATGATCTTTCTGAAACATGGAAAATTTTGAACTCTGAAACACATCTGGCCCCAAGGATCTGGATAAATCATTTAGACCTGAAATGGGAGGGACAAGAGGACTACGTGCCTGGGAGTGTCAGAACCATGAACACAGAGCATACAGAGAGACCACAGCCGGGGCAAGAGGTCCACCTTCATGGAGCACAGATGGGGTCTGTGGTCACATAATACTGTGAGTCCTCGAATGGTCATCAGAATCAACCTGGGGCTGGCCCTAGCCCCATGTTCTCATGAGAGGAAAGTCTAATGGGTCCTGATGGTCTCTAATCAGGAGATCCATATTTTTTGAGGGCCTGCTGTATGCCAGGCACAACTCATTACCTCATTTTATTCCTCACATCTGCCCTCTGAGAAGGGGAAATAAGGATCAGCAGATAAAGTCACAGAGTAAGTGGCACAGTTGGGGATCAAACCAGGTCTGTTTGATGACACCAAAGGCCATTCCTGGCCCATTACACCATGCAGATCTCTTTTTGAATATAAGTCAATTGGCAGCAAGCTAAAGAGAGCAATTCTAGCAAATGTTTATGGAATATATTCTACATGCAGGCTTGTTTTATTCGCAAACAATCAAGCTGGGTTGGTATACTATGACCACCATTTTCCAGGAGGAGAAATTGAGGCTTAGGAAAGAAGTAACTTGTTTGATGTCTTCTAATAAGTGGTGGAGCTGGATTTGAAACCAACATCTGTCTCTCTCCAGACCTAGCCATGCTACCCTGCATGCTACGCCTCCTCCTGAACACAGACTGCTGATGCCAGTGGATGGAAATTTAAACACACGCAAACATACAACCTCTTTCCTTAAGAGCCATGTGATTAACCAGAGTGAAGTGTCAGTGGCCTTCTGGGATCTCTCTGATGGGTGAATGGATAAAAGTCATAGCGATGACCACAGAAACCTGTTTATTATCAGGAGATAACATTGCCTGTCACTTTAAATGAGCCAGAGACCTCCAGACACTCCAGCAAGTCTCCTGTTGCACAGCAGAGCAGCTTCAACATCAAAAGTGAAAGAGAGATAGGCAAAGGAGGGGGAGGTGTGCTTTTCTTCAGCTGTTGATGGCTGGTCAGGTGAATCTAATGGCTTATTAATAAGAAGCAATTAATTGTGTAGCCAGCCCAGTAGTTCTAAGAAATGAAATCCCAAATCTGATACATGAAGGGCATCAGGGATTGAATAACTGTTAAAAAGCAGTTTCTGGCACTGCTTTGCATCAATAAAGACATAAAGAACAAAGGAATAGTGTGCAACTACTGCACGATCGATAGATGTTTGAAATACAAAAGCTGAGGAAGCGAAGAAGCATGGAACCTTGTCAAATGTTAATATCTGCTTTCCAGAAGGGAAATCAGAATGTGGGGACAGAGTTGGAAAGGAGCTCAAAAGGTCATCCTGTTCCACAGCTTACGTTCTCTCCAGCAGTGGACAGCTAGCCTCTTATTTTAAAAGTCCAGAGAATTATGACAGACTGTATTCCAGAGAAATGGGAGAATGTGCATTTACTTATTGCAGGTACTGGACAGTTGGCCCATCAGGAATAGTAAATCAGATCCCCAAACAATGAAATACAATTAATTTTTGGACTCATTCGACATCCTGTCATGAAGAAGACTGACAGCTGCCTACATTCCACAAGAAATCACAGGAAATCAAAATTTCAGCCCAAAACAGTCTGGACCTCGTAATGGAAATTCTTATTCTAAGGCCAGAACTCATAAATTTCAGCTACTTAAATGAAGGCATCCAGAGGCCACTTGGGGAATCCTCTGGTCAGTGTGGTAGTTGTGACAGCCTGTGCTACTTGGCAGGAAATAATATCCACATGGAATGGATGATGGTAGTTTATAGCCATAAACTAAGAGAATTTTAATGCCAGACTGAAATTAAAACACACACACACACACGCACACACACGCACACACGCGCGCGCGCACACACACACACACATTTAGAGACTCCAGGGATGTGAGAGACATTGGACAATAGCATTTGCATCACAAATCAATTGGTTGGCTAAGCCTAAAATGTGTAAGATTTCCATTTTCACAGAATTTGCACCAGCAATGTCTCTGCTTCTAAAATGTCCTCAGTTCCTATTAATAAGGCAAAAGGAAGATTCTTTATAAAATGTTTGGAATGTTTTGAGGTTTTGGAACCCCTTGGGAACACGAGGCATAATAATGGAACAGATGTAATGATCTCTGTATCACACAATGCCGGTTGCTTAGAAACATCCCCCAAAGATTAGTGGATGCTCTTTTTGTCCATACTCCTAATTTCTGAGTCTTTTACACTTGTCTATTTAATTAAAGAAAGGATATGTAAAATTTACATCTGTTCAGACATTGCTTCTTTTCTGGGTGCTTTTCAGGGAAGTGCTAAAGAATTTAGAGAACCTAGGGCATTGTTTCATTGGTTGTCAGAGCATTCCTGAGAGGTTGAATACATTTGGTAGTGAGTACTGCCCGTATCAGTGTTGTAGCTGAGGAAATCAAATCAAAGAATTGCGGTAGAGACCAACATTTGGAACAGTGATCCCTTTGTTTCAGCCTAGGAGACTATCTTGGTAAGAACAATCCTCTTTATGAGACATCAAGCTGCCAAGCAAAGGCTATTTGTAATGAGGCTTTTTCCTTAGTTACAAGATTGAATTCTAAATTAGTTGAATCTCATGGGCCTTAAATATAAAACTGGCTGACACAACCTAATTTTAATATGGCAATGCACCATAGGATGTATGAAAGTGATTGGATTTTAGCTCTGTTTTGCAAAGGGGTTTGATAGCTATTTGTACTTAGCCTAACCTCTGAAAGGCTGGTCATTCTGTAAGTTGAAGGTATATCCAGCTGCAAAAGAGGAACTGGTGGTTACTCTGGGATGGCATGAGGCAACAGGACATGCATGGCTGGTACCATGGCGCCTTCTGAGATCCAAACTATCCTTTCATCCTAAAACACAAAAGGATAGGGTCAGTGTCTTAGGGACATCCAACTAGTTGGAGTAACTAATTAGAATGCTCTATACCTTGCCTGGATGGTGAGAAACACTTTACATTTTTCTTTAAATACATACACATTCTCCATTTTCTTTACCACTGGGTCATGGGAAGGAAGAGGGTGGCATTAAAACATGCTCATGCTTCATCGTGTCTGTGGGTCTGTAAAGGATCCCACTTTAAAAGAAGAAAAATCTGGTTTAAGTTCAACTTCTGGAACTAGAAAGTTAATATTTGATTAGAAAAATTTTAAAAAGCAGAGTAACAGAAAGTATTCCTAGAATCTCATCACATTATAAGGTCTTATGAACACATTATGTCTCTTGAGAGGAAAGGAAGAAATGCTAGACCTACTCACTTCCATTTGGCTTTTTGAGAAGGATCCAGAGAAGTACAATGACTGTAAAGATACAGGGATCTTTACATATATATTTTTTTTCTCTCTCTCCCCCCCAGTTACTCTTTTTGTTTGGTGGTTATGTGAAATTGCAGGAAGAGTCACTATTAGTGAACATACATTGAGTGTCAAAGACGTGCTAAGGGAATTCTGAAGTACAGAAAGAAACATAATATTGTGAGCCAACAGATTCATGCATGCACGTATTTTATTGTATGTATGCTATGATGTTTTTATGCATTGAGCTCATGTTATAAATCAAACAAATAAACAAATATACTTGGCAATAGCTCATGTGCATCTGTGGACTGTTTAGACAATTGCAAATGAAAATGATTGCTTTTTCTTTTTGTGTTTACCAAACTTGTTAGTTTTATGATGTGGATTGTCTGCTTTTTTTTCGCAGGGTTTAAATGTTAAAATTCTTGTGATGAAAACAGAATAAATGAATTGATAAACTAGAAAACAGTTTATGAAATTGAACTGCAAAATATGCTCTTTGCCTCATGTACAATGTTATATTGTGTTCATAACCATAAACACCCTGCAGTCATCGCCATGTGTGTGCTGGATTGGAGAAACAGTTGAAACCTTGTACAATGGTGATTTTTTTTCTATTGATTTACAGACTGAAATAACAGAAACCATCTCTGATTTTTGAAAGTATAAGCTGAAGAACTGAAAAGATGAGAACTCCTTCATTGCCTAGGAGTTAGAATCAGAGATAATGACACAACTGGAAAACCAAGATGAAAACATATGAGACTGATATTCTCAAAGTATAATCTTGAAAAAGAAGTAAGTCAAGCACATGTATGGTCAGGCAATGTACTGATGCAGTGGACCTCTGGTGTTCCGACTGGCCAGTGTCACCTTTTCCTTATTCTGGTAGGCATACCTTTGGTTTCCTGGGAGGAATCACATCCCTTAACCTCAGTGTACACTGAGATTGGGCACACTCCAGCACCTGAAGGAGACATGTAACCCAAGCTTTTGCCATGAACATATTTCCTCTCTTTGGCCCCAATGATCATCTCAGGAGCAGGCACAAGACTCCACTCTGGTCAGTAATAATCAGACGCAGAAGCTCTTGGCTGAGCTGCACATGAACCCAGGAGGGTGTAAGACCGAAGGTGCTGGGGGCTATCCTAAGAAAAGGATCCCTCCAAGAGTTAAGCCAACAAAAGGGAGAGTGAGTAAGAGACTGAGCCCACATAAATTTGAACTCCAGAGTCTAGCCATGCCTGAAGCCAAAACTTCTCCTAGTTTTTAGGATTATTATATAATCTCTTAAATCTTAAAAAAAAAAAGAAAAGAAAAGAAAAGAAAAAAACTAATATCACCTTAAAGATGACTTTTTTGTCCTTTGTAACCAAGACAGTCCTGATGGGTATACTCCAAAATAATGAACATGAACCAGAGTGAGCTAGTGAGCATAAAGTCTGGATCTACTGTCTGGCAGGTGACACAAAAGAACTCCCATCTGTGCTCTGGATGAACCAAGACCCTTTCCTTGCTGGGTCCATGTGCCAAACATAGAGTGAGTTAGAGGAAGAAGGATATGATGAAAGATTACAAGGTCATGTTGGGAAAAATTATCTCCAGGCTGAGAGGGGTTGGCACAAACTGAAGTTTGAAATGACACAGACAATCTCTGGTTTATCCACTGCCAACAGCAAATAAATAAAGGAGAAGACATAAAATGGAGACCAGCTGGTGGACATGTTTTAGATTTGCAGAGCATCAGAGCTGTCTGGGATGAGAAAACAGAATGGACTGTAGAGGTTCTGCACCAGCAGACCAAGCACAGACTTCCAGGAGGCTCTTGGTAGGCAGACTTCCTTGGGCTGCCTCCACCATTCCATCAAATTTCCTCTGACCCTGGTTTGATATGATTGACAAGTATTCAACATTTCAAAGAGAAATAGAGGAAGAGAGAAGGAACTGCTTTCCTTTGATCAATCAGATATAGTTTTATAACAACATATTAAGAAAACTATAAAATAAAGCATAAGAATTATAGTGTAGTAAATACATATAAGTGTATGCAAATGAACAAAGGTCTACATAGGAAGAACTGGATGCCAGGATAAGTGCATCAATGGGTGGCCTGCGTAGAGAATCTAAAACACAACTCTCTCTTTTTATTTTCTGTCACCCAGGCTGGAGTGCAGTGGTGTGATCATGGCTCACTGCAGCCTCAAACTCCTGGGCTCAAGCGATCCTCCCTTCTCAGCCTACAAAGTAGCTGGGACTACAGGTGCCCACCACCGTGCCCAGCTAATTTATTTCTATTTTATTTTGTGTAGACATGAGGTCTCTCAGTGTTGCCCAGACTGGTCTCAAGCTTTTGGACTTAAAGAATCCTCCTATCTTCACCTCCTAAGATGCTAAGATTACAGGCATGAGCCATCATGCCCAGGTTAAATTCTTAAATGTTGACAATTTGCAGGGGAGGAAAAAAAAAACTAGAAGGAGAACAAGAGACAAGTGAAACGTAAAAAGAAGGAGTTTTTGTTTGTTTGTTTTTTGAGAAGGAGTCTCGCTCTGTTGCTCAGGCTGGAGTGCAGTAGCCAATCTTGGCTCACTGCAACCTCTGCCACCCGGGTTCAAGCAATTCTCCTGCCTCAAGCCTCCTCAGTAGCTGGGACTACAGGTGTGTGCCACCAAGCCCGGCTAATTTTTTGTATTTTTAGCAGAGATGGGGTTTCACCGTGTTAGCCAGGATGGTCTCAATCTCCTGACCTCGTAATCCGCCTGCTTCTGCCTCCCAAAGTGCTGGGATTACAGGTATGAGTCACCGCACCTTGCCAAAGAAGGAATTTTAATATAAGTGATAGGTAATTCAAATCTCAAGAACATTATCCAGGGTAAAAAAAAAAAAAAAAAAGAATGGAGGCTGAATCCAGACAGATTCAGGGGATGTCCCTGGATTCTGCATTTCCCAGTACGATTTTGGAAACCAGACCTTACCCAGAAAACCAGGTACCCCTTAATTTTCATCACCCCATCTAGAAAAAGCAGGAACTTCAAGCCAGATTGGGACAGGAAATCCTTCCTTCCTTCCTTCCTTCCTTCCTTCCTTCCTTCCTTCCTTTCCTTCCTTTCCTTCCTCCCTCCCTCCCCTTCTCCCCTCCTCCCCTCTTCCTCCTCCTCCTTCTTCTTCCTTTAAAATTCTCAGGACCTTCCACAGTGCCTGTCATATATTGTTGAATTGATTGATTAATTCCAACTGGAAGAGACAGTGGCATTCTGAACTAACCCCTAATTTAACTGATAAAAACTAAGGGTCAGAAAGGTGATGAGTTTAGTTCAAAGTCACATAGCTACTTAAAGGATCATCCAAGACAAGAATTCAATATTCCTGAACTAAGGGGGAAAAAATGTTCTTATGCCTGAGAAAATAGATTGGCTGGTAGTGATTCTCCTAATTAATTAGAAGACTGTTACCACACAGAAGAGGGTGATATTCTAACAATTGCAGGAAATAGAACATTTCTTCCTATCATGCTTTGCACAGAGATGGTTCAAGCAAGAATAGCCAGTAAAATGAAGAAATAGGGAATGGAGAGGGATGGTGATAGAAAGCAACCTTCACAAATACATTGTCAAAAGGTTATTTGAACTCTGTGTTTGGTGGAAGCACCTAGAGATGTCAACCTCCCAATGCATCAGTAGTATTTGTTAGTGCCTTTTATCCTGTGGGCCTTAGGTTAGGGCCAGGGGAGGAAACCAGAGAGACAGAACACAGTGCTGAAGAGAGTGAACACCCACTTACATTAACAGGTTTAGTTCCACACAGCTCCTTCGACTGGAAATTGTTAGACCTCGGACTTAGCCTGTCTTCATCACTATCTAACTGTGCAGACCTCTTTAGACCTTAGTGTCCTCATCAGGACTGAATGAGCAATAAATACCACTGACATTGCCACATTCTGAGTGCCATGAGGATGTGGCATAAAGGCATAATTAAATTCAGTTGAAGTTAATCTAGAATTGTCCATCCTGCCCTCCTCTTCTGCCTTTTACTGATGAATGGATGTAAACCTGAAATTCATTTTGTTTCTAAAATGCCTGGGATGTTGAAATTATTCACATTTTAATCGGCTTTTAACAAGAATGGGTAAGAAAAAAATTAGGACAATTAAGAAATAATGAAGCCATTATAAAAACAGTAATGATTTAAAAGCAGGTAAGGGAATACTGTTATTGGAAATGTTGAATACCTGCAAACGAACAGTCGTTTGACAAGCACACCATGGGATTAGGGATTTCACTAATGTACAAATGGAACCACTTATAATAATTTCTTCCCAAAACTGAGGATAATGCAAATGTCCTTATTATTCCTGGAAATATATATCCTCTTGAAAATTGACCATGCTACACAATGTTGGATATTAGATCTGAAGATGTTATCAGTGCTTTTTACAAATTTATTCTTTTTTCAAAGATAGCAGCATCCTAGTTTCTTTCTTATAAGTCAAAAGACTTTTCTGAAAACTACCACAACCAGATTTGTTTTCTTAAAAAAAAAAAAAAAGAAAAAAAACAATCCCAGATACGCAGTTCTGAGTGATGCTAACAGTTGTCATATCCCTAAATCTCTGGTGCTGCTCACTCAGACCAGTGTGAATGTCTCTGGCCAGGCAGCTCACTTGGCAGCACCTCTTCCTAGCAGTGAGACACGGATCTGGGCCCTCCATCATGAGGATCCTCTGTCTTCTAGGGTCTCAGAATATCTTACTTCCAGCCCAAGGACAGTGAGAAGCAGAGCTTGGAAGATTGCACAGAAGGTTTAGTGGCCTGGTAGTGGCCAGCATAGCTTCTACCCACATTCTGTTGGCCAAAATTTAGTCTCATGGTCCCACTTTTATACCCCAGGCACAGGAAGAACAGTTCAGCTGTGTGTTCAGGAAGAAGGAAGGAAAAAGGAACTCTCTTCAAGGATTTCTATGTGGGAAATCATTTCTACTCATCTTGGCTGAATGAAACCAGAAGCTTTGACATGAAGAGGGAGTGACAGCTTATACAGAAACAAAGAGAATGTTTCCTCGTGTGCCACTAAGTCTAGAACAGGCCGTTTGAAAGATAGATAGGGAAATTGTGTTTCTCTGTGTGAGACATCCTCTATGCAACACATTTCAGGGCCTCTGATTCTGAAGGAGGGTGGGAAAGTAGACAGGGAAAGGATAGAAAACCCAGGAACAGTCTCAAAGGAAGCCACACTGCCCCTCTGTTGAGGAATGGCTGACTAGGCCTCATAGGCTACTTGGTAGATAAAGAATAGGGGTAGGGGTGTGGTAGATAAAGAATAGGGGTAGGGGTGTGGTAGATAAAGAATAGGGGTAGGGGTGTGGTAGAGAATAGGGGTAGGGGTGTGGTAGGTAAAGAATAGGGGTAGGGATGTGATCAGGGCAAAGGAAGGAATCCCCAGCACACCATTACCCAGTCTCTCTTTTCCAACTTCTTTTCTTTTCTTTTTTCTTTTTTTTTTTTAGACAGAGTCTCGTTCTGTCACCTAGGCTGGAGTACAGTGGCGCAATCTCCACTTACTGCAACCTCCGCCTCCCAGGTTCAAGTGATAATCCTGCCTCCGCCTCCCGAGTAGCTAGGATGACAAGCATGCACCACCATACCTGGCTAATTTTTTGTATTTTTAGTAGAGACAGGGTTTCACTGTGTTAGCCAGGATGTTCTCGATTTCCTGACCTCATGATCCTCTGCCTCTGCCTCCCAAAATGCTGGAATTACAAGCATGAGCTACTGCACCCAGCCCCAACTTCTTTTCATTTTCTACCAATCTCTCTTCTCCTCACTATCAATGTCTCTGTTAGTCTCTCTCTCAATCTCTCTGTATCCTTAAACCACACACACACACACACACACACACACACACACACACACACAGAGAGAGAGAGAGAGAGAGAGAAAGAGAGAGAGAGAGAGGCGCTATCAGAACCCAGAAACATATAGACATGAAACAAATGGAACTGAAAGAAATCCAACACCACAAACCCCTGGTAATGATAATAATGAAGAAATGCTGCTGCTAGATGCATCTTGTGATGATGCCAATGATCTAATTCTCTTATTATCAAAAGATGCAGGTAAAGGCAGCCTTGACAGAAGGTGTTAAAAAATCAGAAGAGCACAGATCACTGAAACTGCATTATCTGATTTATGCCTTTCCAAAGACCAGGCTAGTGTAATATGCTGATAATAGACTCTAGCCATCAAAACATTATTTTATCTGGTATCTTGATTTTTAAAAATTGTGGAAACTAGCAAATGGAACTGGGTTATTTATGTAGTGTTTGAAACTATGTTAGTCTACTACGGGAAAATGACTACATGCACACAACAAAAGTAAAAACCCAGACTGGATAATAATATAATGAAAAGCAGCAACCTCAATGTGGTACCATGGCCAACAATGTAAAATGTAATTTCCAAATTAGAATGGACATTTGTCTTTCATAATTAATGAAACTTTGAAAGAGGGATAGGTTGGCATGTGGTTGCCCACCAGATGAGACCACTACCTACTAGTACTCAGGCACAGCCAGAATTCAAAGCCATCACTGCCAGCAGAGGAAGACCCCTGCTAAAGAAGGATCCACATCAGAAAATAGCCCCATCTTTTTTTTTTTTTTAAACAAGGTCTCGCTCGGTTCTCCAGGCTGGAGTGCAGTGGTACAACCATGGCTCACTGCAGCCTCAACCTCCTAGGCTCAAGTGATCCTCCCACCTTAGACTCCCAATTAGCTGAGACTACAAGCATGCACCACCACACCTGGCTAATTTTTTTTTTTTTTTTGGTAGAGATGAGGTCTCACTATGTTGCCAGGTCTGGTCTCAAGCTCCTGGACTCGAGTAATCCTCCTGCTTCAGCCTCCCAAAGTCCTGGGATTACAGGCAAGAGCCACCATGCCCGGCCTGCCCCATCTATTGAGTTATGCAGGGGATGTGAGAGTCTCCTTGGAGCACACAACACAAAACTTAAAAAAAAAAAAAAGTTTTAAAAAGTTTAAGTAATTGGACATAAAAACTCCCCAGAAGCATGACCTAATCATTTCATATTTCATGCAATTTAAAGAAGACATCTTTTTCCTTAAATGACTAGACATTAATCAAATGGACCTCCACACTTGAGAAGATAAATGCCGACCAAAGAAAAGGAAGCCTTCGGTATATTTACCTTTCCTTTTAAAGCACAGACCTTAGAAATGAATGGGATTTTTGATCATTTATCATACACAGAGACCAACTGTCTCTCAGAAATTTTTATGTCAAACCACACCTGGCCATACATGTTTGTCTCTTGATTCACAAGCTCTAAATATCATATTGCAACATTGTTGGAGAGAAGCCAAAAGTAATGTGCTTAAAACTCCTTTGCAGTCTTAAATAAGCTGTGATACTGGAAGAATAAAAGCTGCCTTGATGTTCCAAAACTATGGATAACGTAAGTGTTATTTATTTAGTGTTTTAAACATATTATTTAGTGAGATTATGGCAGTATATTGGCCTTCCTAATGAGGTCTGACTAAAGCCAATATTAAAATTAATGTGCCCTCCCTTGCTCCCAGTGACAGAGTGTAAAAGGAGCTGGCTTAGAAGGATCTTGTGGGCTGTGAGAAATCAGAATGGCATTAAAAAATTGGCCATAGACAATCCATATGCAGATGATCAAGATGACTTCATCATTGTTAGGATTCCAGGAACCATCTTTTCAGAACCGGCTCAGTGCTCAACGACCAGAATCTATTGGTAGGAAATATTGATTATATTGATTACAGTGGTTATAGTTTATGAAAACACAAGGAGAGTGTGTAAAAGATCCTGAAAGTGGTTTTAAGTGGAAAGACCCATGCCACATGCATCAGAACTATATAGTCATTGGAAACCACTGCAGCATAGTAATAATGCTTAGAACTGACAGTCCTGCAGCGTTTCTATATTCTCCTCCAGAGCCTGCATGTTTTCCAGCCTCACGTGCATTTTTAAGCAGTTATTAGGATGCCTACTTGTTAACTGATCTCAGATAAATCTTAATTCTCATTCCCAAGCGTCATATGTCCCCTTCCTCTGACTGCACAGCCAGTTTAGGCCAATGGTGATGTAGGTGAAGTCAACATCATTTCTACATTTCTCTCTCCCAACTTCCTCATATTTTACCCTTCATTTTCCTTCTCTTTGGAGTTAAAATTATTAACAAAAGCTAAAACTATAGCCTCTCCCTCTGGTAATGCCAAGGTAGATTTCAGAGCATGGCCTCAATAAGCCTGGGGTCCATTTACATATGCTTGCCTGCTCACTTCACAGCTGTGTAACTTTGGGTGAGTCATTTTACTTCTCTAAGACATCGTTTCTCAGCTGAAAAAGTGCGATACAGATGTAATGAAATTACGTTCACCAAGCTCATAACGCCAAGAGGCATGTCTCTGTAATAGAAAGGACATAGGTGAAACAGCGTTCTCCCCATCATTCTAAGGCCGTAGATTTGAGAACTGTGTGCTCATTTGTTCAATATAATCCGACTGGATATTCAAGCTCCAAAGGGTATTCAAGAGGTCAAATTACCCACTTCATGCTCTGAGTTGCTGTATTTACACTGGCTGCCTATTCTACTGCCTCCCAAACAGGATGAGTTTGTTCTTAAATCTACTTTGGTAAAACTCCCTGGCCATGTTCTCTGAGCAGATGATTACAGATGCTCTCCTTTTCTTTGTATTTGAATTCCCAGCCCAAGCAGACAAGACAAGCAGGAGAGAGGAGCAAAGGACTAGATAAGCAAAAGCAAGGACTGACTTTCCGGAGAATCTGCCTAACTTCCATTTCACATTTAAGATGCCAAAATAGTTCCTCAAGTACATGTGCCAGTGGCGGTGCTGCCCTTGAACATGTTCTCCCAGCTCCCGTCTGAGTCAGTGTAATGAGTCTGCGTTTTATAAGAGTTGAGCCTGGTCCAAATGGAACCATGTAACTGTTAGAAAGATTAATGGACTGTATCATCCAACAGTTGACTGTAAACTTCTAATTGTGTGAATCTCAGTGTGGTGTCTACAGCTAAATTGGCGCCTGCTTCCTCAGTCACTAATATCTGCTGATATTCTTCATTATTTTTCTAATGCCAACCCTAGGTACATCAGTTCTGGGCAGATCCCTGAGGAAAACAACAACTTTTGTTGTAGGTACTTGAGAGCAGTCATTATCACTGTTGCCAATTAATTCATCAATCAGCGTTTACAGAGCTGCCACTGAGAAAGGGGAACAGCACTGTGCCCTGCCGAGTAATAGAAGGGCGGAGGAGTCTCTGAGACAGAGGCTGCACTCTAGGGGAGCTGAGTAGGGGAGAAACCATAAACAGAAGCTAAGTGATGTCCTTCCTGCCCCAGACTGCTGGACACCAGGCGAGCCTTCACCTACCCCTCCAAGCCTTAAAACTGGAAGCAGGACAGCAGCCAGACCTACTTACTCGAGGAACAACCAACAAAACCCACGTGAAACATGCTTTGAAAAACATTAAGCTCGGCCAGGCACGGTGGCTCACGCCTGTAATCCCAACACTTTGGGAGGTCGAGGCAGGTGGATCACCTGAAGTCAGGAGTTTAACACCAGCCTGGCCAACATGATGAAACCCATCTCTACTAAAAGTACAAAATTAGCCAGGTATAGTGGCAGATGCATATAATCTCAGCTGCTTGAGAGGCTGAAACAGGAGAATCACTTGAACCCGAAAGTAGGAGGTTGCAGTGAGCCAAGATCGCGCCATTGCACTCCAGCCTGGGCGACAAGAGCGAAACTCCATCTCAAAACAAAACAAAACAAAACAGATAAAAAAAGAAAAGAAAAACATTAAGCTTGACATAGATGAAATCATTTATCCTAGCCTATAATAGAAAATACAGATAATGGAGAGTTAAGACTAAACCAGGTGACTTGGGTTTGCCTGTACCCATTTTCTTTCTTATAAATTCATGCCCTTCTCTTCCCGTATTTTTAGAACATTCTTAGTAATTTCTCCACATAAGCAACCCTGATTTTTTTTTTTCAGCTTTGAAATTGTCTACAGGGGCTTCTTTAAGCTGCATTTGCTTTGTCCTCAACAAAACCACATTCTGTTAAAAGAACCATGGCTGGGGTCAGAGAGAGCTAGAAGTCCTCTCTAGCTCTACCCATCTGCTCCTTCCCCTACTCTCTTTTTTTCCTGGCTCCCTTCTGCTTCCTCTGGACAGGAAACACATAGCTGTCAGCCATATGATGCCTCTCCATCCTACAGGAAGCTGGAGCACCAAGCTGAGACCACAAGTGCTGGGGTCTTCATTGCAGGCACCTAATTGTTTAAATAGCCTTTTATCACTTTGCAAAAATGTCTCCCTCACCTTCCTTGTAGCTGCATTACATAAACATATCCCCTTATGTTCTAAAGAGTCCTTTCTTTGCAGAAAATCAAGGAGAGAGGAATATTAGTTATCTGTATTGCTAGGTGTATTGTGAAACTCTGGATGGCATAATACTTGGCAAGTAGGACTGCAAGTCTCTGAAGTTAATCAAGTTGTTGAGGTTTTCAGGATCCAGATATTGGCAGAATTTCCCCCACACTCCTAATGCCAATTTAGATGTCTACATGTCTAGGGAATAGTAAATATAGAACATGAAACTGCAGCATTAAGAAAGAATCGTGGTTGCAGTCCTGTCTAACCAGCGTGCTCCCTCCTATTCTCAAAAATTCCCTTCGACTAAATGGGGAACAATAATATATATGCCCTCCTCAGTCCTGGAAAGAGCTACCTTGCTGTTCTCTAAAAGGAGATCATGACCTATAATAGAAAATATAGGTCATGTAGAGGTAAGACTACACAAGGTTACTTGGGTTTGCTTGTACCCATTTTTTTTCTTATAAATTCATGCTCCTTTCTTCTGACATTTTTAGAATATTCTTAGTGGTTTCTCCACATAAGCACCCCCTACTTATACTTGCATGACATATCATTGATAGCAACCAAATTTATACAGTCTGTAGATCAGAGACATAGGCTGATTAGGAACAGATTCATGTTGATTTCGACCTGCACTTTCCATGATGGAAAAGCTAAAGCCTATTGCACTCTAGTTTAGATATAACTCTGATTCCATAAACTGTCTCTAGTTGTTACAATGAAGCCTATAAAAGAACAATCCTAAATAAGCCTGAAAATAATGTGTTGGTACAAAGTGCAGTATCAGATTTTACCAGCGATACCTATAAAGTTCTTTACCAGAATATGTAAAAGGTAGTGTGCTAGCCAAGACTCCTTTTCATCTTACTAAAGGAATAATGGCCAAGTTAGGATGTTAAGACTTATCATCAAATGTTTTCTGTTGCTTCCCCCATGGAAAAGTAACAGCGTGATTATCTCGCCTTGCTAGAATTACTCTGTTGTGTGAATAGGGGAAGAAAGTGTGGGAAGGGGGAAGTTAAAGCAGGAGAAATAATGGAAGGCTATGAATCCTAATACCAATTAAATTATGCCATTAGCAAATGTAATTTTTCCTAAAATCCAGACCGTGTGAATATTGGTAGGTGAACAAAACTTCCGGGATGCCATGGGAACGAGGAGGAAATGGCTAAAGCCCACAAGACCCAAAGAAAAGGGTCTGTGGAATCTGAAGGCACTGGTGTTTTTCCTCTCATCCTGATGAGTATAAATTGTGGAGGAGATGAACAAACAAAAAGCCCAATGAGACTATTTATGAGGAGAAGCAATAAAATCCACCGATAATGTATGACAGAGAAGGGGAAATGAACTTTCCCAAGTAGAGTATAATGCGCTCTTCATGGGTGCAATGCACAAGATTAACGACGCCACCCTCAGACTCCTTGGTGGCATTTCAGGACCTTACAATGCAGCTTCCTTTCATTTCATTGGGATGTAAATAATTGATAACTTGAAGGGACCTGAGAAACCCACTGCAACAGAACACAGATATTTTTTATGACATCAATTACAGGGCTAGTGATTTGATGAGAAAAGGAAAATATTTCAAACTACACTTTAATGATCTCTACCAAGAACCCCTAGTGTTCCAAATGAAACGTGGGTCTCTGGGCCTGGAGTTTTTTCTCTCTCTCTCTCCATTTTTTCTCCTCAGAGGGAATATAAGTTATAGCTGAACAGAAGAGATGGTTAATTATTTTCATGTCTGTACTTTGCAGTAGTGGGTTGTAGGCCTCTGCATTCTAATAGAGAAGAAAAAGCTTGGGAGAGTTGAGGCTCTGGGAGTTATGGGGGCAGAGTTCCCTTGTGTGTGCCACATCAGGGTCGCCTGTTACGTGACAGAGGTGTTGTGGAGTTAGGCCTGGCAACTAGAGCCATGATCATAGTTGAGCTTGTCATTTATGGCATTACAACACCAGGACACGTTAAAATGATATGGGAAGCAGTACCATTAAGGCTGTTGAAAGGAAGTCAGAGTTCAAGTATTTGTGCATGAGGCACTTTATGTGGTGACGACTTCTGAATTTATAGTTGTCAGGGGAGGGGTAGATGTTGATTTGGTCTGAGAACAGGTCTGTTCACGCTTGTTTCTGGTTGATCATGAAGTCCAGTTCATTTTATTTTTTTTCATAGCAAAATTCTTGCAAGGCTGCTACTGCTTTATGGGAAAGATTCAGAACCATACCTGGAAGGTTATCCAAAGACTCCAATGAGGTAAGACAGTGAGAACTGTGCTGAATCCTCATTGTGCATTGGTCCTGAGGGACACGTGCGGTGAGGTCATATTGGGATCAGGGCAGAGAGGGCATGGGTATGTGATAGAATGAAGGAGGTGGGGGGTAAAGAAGATACTTCAACCCAATTCCAAGAACAATAAAATCTTATTATTCTATGACCCATTACATACATTTGAATTCACCACAAGTCAAAAAAGATGCCTTGAAATATCATTACAGGGTACAGGAAGTCTCTCTGAATTAGCTTTAATAGGGGTTTGGATGAGTTTCTCCACTGCCAATATCGTCATTATTGGATTGCATTTCTTTCTTCATAGAGGCCTAAACAATCAAGGGAGGAACTTGGTCTGTTGGTTTAGAACTCCAGAGATCCGCCAGACTGCTTGCTCTTGTGTTGAAAAAGATACTGGCTAGTTGTTAGGCCACAATATTGAAGTCCTCATACTTTAAAGCAACGTAATTCTAAGCTTCCATGTCTTGTAAATAGCTGTTGAATGACTTGGCTCATAAGTGGGATGGAAAGGAATAGATAGTGGTTCAATGAATTCATTTTTCCTTCCAGTTTTTTATGCAAGTACATCCTTGTTTATCTAGTTTCATTTCTTCACCATTGCTCTGTACCTTCCTAATATTTAGTATAATCTAATGAAGTCAAACAAGCTATAGGATGTTAGATTTTCAAAATGTCAGCAGCAAAGTACTTATTGTGGTTTCCTTTCTTATGGCACCATGAAATAATCAATCTATTTTTTACAAGTCTTCCAACTCAACTTTGTCTACTTAAGAAAAATCAGTCTCACTCTAAATGAGATTTATTGAAATGTTCCTAAAATGCCTCCTATTTACCTATCACAAGTGAAACATTATTCAAAATGTGGAAGTGGTTTGTGGAGATGGGTCTTTTCAATTTAAGCCTGTAAGTACAGTTCATAATAAAAACCTGTCAATGAAGTAGATATTTTATCACATCTGTGTTAATTTGGGACTGCTAATTTATCATTAATAAAGCATTTGGCTAGAAAACGATGTCCATATTTGATGGTCTGGTAACTTCTTCCTCCTATTTTTATGCCACAATAACTGCCCAGTCTTATTGTTGCCCATTATAAATGTGTAAAGTTTTATGGACTAAGTAATGTCAAATGAGGCAGTGTCAAGCAGATCTGGAGACAAGTTGGGAGTGTTTAGATGGAAAAAGAAGCTGTGTGGTCTATGCCAGCCTTGCTTGTAGTTTTACTGTGTATTGATCCTTTTTTACACACTGATTTAGCATCCTGAATTATGATGCGGTATTTAAATTTAAATACCAATTGAGAGCTCCTATCTCAAAGGTTGCTCTAAGTCATAGCCATTTTTGACTCTGATGGGCTCTGCTTCTCTGGAGTGGGTATTTTATTAGAAGTGCTCGTAAAAGACTGCATGACAGTTAACAAAGCAGTGGAGAAAATGTGTGGAGCTTCATAAGCTTCTAGGAAGCAATGAGTGGATTGGTATAACAAAAACATTCACAAAATCACAGTCTTGAAAGGATCCTTCGGAGGTCATTCAGCTCAGTCTGCTGTCTCTGGGTAGAACAGAATTTAGAACATTCCCTGGAATCTTCAGAGAAGAGATTCCATAGACTTCCTTCTTTGGTAACAAAATTTACTATTCAACAAGCCCATCACTAGGGTAAGCTTTCCCCAGCACCTCCACAAGCCCCTGCAGTTCACATTCACTCCCATTTCTCCCAGATGAAGAGGCACTGAAATCCCAAGTGGTCTACCACAGGAAGAAGTAGAGTACATTGCATTGGTTAAGCTTTTTGAAAATTAGGGATCCATAAATTTGTAATCAGATATAACACATTCAACTCCAGGTGTTATTATTTAGCTTCTGTTTGTTGCATATGCACCAGGGCTATTTTTGTGAGTAGAATATGCCTGAATACTGTGCTAGAACTTCTTTTTTAGAATCAGGCAAATAGGATTGGGTTCTAGAGTTGCTTTTAAAGAGGTGTCAGTTGCCAGTATTGCAAAATGGATACTATATCCCTACGATATTTAATGTTCAAGTATAGGAAAAATGGAAAGAGGAAAAAGAAAGGAGAGAGATAGGGAAGGAGGGAGGGAGAGGAGGAAGAAATCTGTTAAATGATTTTAAGTCCATGTAGAACTCATTCCCAGGATTCTTGAGTCTGCTATGAGGCCATGCCATGTCTCATTGCCCAGCACTGTGGCAATGAGGGGAGAGGGAAGGGGCAGACACCCAGTGGACCACGGATTGTTTTGTGTTCCCTGCAGATGAGAGGGAATGCTGCATTGTTAGGGTGATCCTCCATCACTGGGTCTAGATTCCAGGAGGGTATGGGAGGAGGATGGAGGGGGTAGTGGAAGAATGCAATGTGATTTTATTCATGGCAATATAAAATGATTCCTTTCTAGCTCATGTTTCCTTCCAATGTCTTATGACAAATCTATTAATTCTCCCCTTATAGCAGTGAAAGAGCAAGAGATCCAAAGTAAGACCAAAACATGGTTAAGGTGTGAGTTTTATCTTTTTCATTATAAAAATATATAGGTTGCAGAAATGAAATAATTTAATTACATGTGGAACCTCCACTAATCAATACTATTTATACAAATGCAATAATTCACTGGGCTTTATAAAGAGTTAAACTTTGAACCTCTAACAAGTTAAATATAACTTTTTCTTGCAGTCAAAATGACTAGTTCACCGCACCCTGTGTTTTACAAAATTATCATGTTTAACTTTCATCCAACGGGTTACACAGTTGTTCTCAAAGTGTGGTTCCTAGACCAGTGACATAACCTGTGAACTTGTTAGAAATGCAGATTTCTAGACCCCATCCCAGACCTACTGAATCAGAAACTCCGGGGATGGGAACAGCAATCATGTTTTTACAAGCCCTCTAGATTATTTGGATGCACACTATAGTTGAGAATTACTGGGTTAAGGAGTATTCCTATTTTAGAGATAAGAAAACAGATGTACAAAGAGTTTAAGCAATTTTTTCAGCACCACACAGCTAGAAAGTAGTCAAGGCTGCATAACTCCAAAGCCCTTGTTCTTAACATAGCATGTAGGTTTGCTATGTGATGAACCTCAGTTTACTTGGGAATCCAATGTCAAAAATACAGATAAGTAAGAAATACACTACGGAGAAAGAATTTAAATTAAAAAAAAAAAAAAAAAAAACTTAGAACATATGGCTTTAAATGTCTTGCTTGGCTCAATTTTTGGCTATAAAATATTTAAACTGAAAAAGTTATAACTCAAAATGTTAAACTCAATGCCAGGGAGGTGATAAGGAAAAAATTACTAGAATCAGAAGCTCCAGAGAATTAGCAGATTCCTGCCCCTGTGAAGGGGACAGTCCTTCAATTTTGTGCTAGCAGACCAGTGCTAGACCAAAATGATATCTCAAAAGAAGCCAGGAATCCAAATTTGTGAGTGGAATATTACAATTTTAAAACATTAGTACGGATTCATAAATTGTGGGGAAAAAAACCTATACGAATTAAAAATGAAACAAAAATCACATAGATTTCACTTACAGAGTGCCATTTTGCAACGTCTGGCTGAGAAATCCTTGTAACATTTTATGAACCCAGATTAAAAGACTGAAGGGATATAAGGTTGATGGAAAATACGTGTGGGGAAAGGCGTGGGAAATTGAATTCATGGAACTATGTTAAGTGATCACTTTATCGAACATGTGCCTAAACCTGATGGCTATGCCATCATGGCCACTTTTATTGATTCATAGCTTGGAACAGTGTTTCATAATATCTCTAGGCTTGTACAATCTTCATTGGGATCGTGTGATTGCAGACCCTGGTTTCACGAGCAACTGTTTGAGTAAGTGTTGGAAAATTGCCTTTTGCGGTGTATGTCAAGTGTTTATGTGGGCACCATTTTAAATTTTCATTGAGAAAGCCACTCTCTGGACTGAAAAACATCCAGAGGAAGCAGGTTTGGAAAGGTTACTGCAAAATCCATCTCAACTGCAAACAGAAGTGATTTTAATGCCTATTATTTTGGAAGCAGTTCAAAGTTGTTTTTTCCATTGTAAATAGCATTAAAGTGCTCTTTGGAGGCAAGTATTACTTTTTTCTTGGCCCACTGCACTTCAGTAATGGTTCTTATACACTGAAGGCACAACAATAAGACTCAGGAAGTTATGTACAATATATCAGGGACAGCAGGGGAGAAGTGGGAGGGGAAAGAAGGTCATCTGGTAAGTATATAGAAGAGAAATTTGGGGGTGGAGATTCTGTGCATGAGAATACCAGCCAAGACAGGGAACATCTGGAAAACCTGCTCTGTATTATGTGGTCATTCCACAAACTTTTCCAAGGAATCACATAAGGAGAATATTACATTTTAATTAGAGCTGGGATCGCTCCAGAGAAAAGAGGAAAAAGGAGGGTGGCTTGGTGAACAAGCTGCCTTTTAGTTTGGCTGAGTTCAAGAATTGCAATTAACCACTTAGCTGCCTGTTGATGCATGCTGCATTTCCAATGGCTCAGTGATTTAGCAGAATATCACATTGGGCTTCTGCCCAGCCCTAACCTGAGAAAGGAGAGCAGAAGCAATGGGTGAGTGTCAACTGAAGAAAAGAGGTCAAATCTGGGACATTTTTGTACGAAAGGAGCCAGAAAGCCAATGTGATATCTTCTCTTCCCCCTTTTATTATTTATGTCATGTGGCAAGTTCATCAGTTATTCTCAAATAGTAAGGATGGAAGCAAGAGTAAGTACAAATTTTAATGAAGGTAAGTAATTTCCTTAAGGTAATATTATTCTACTGCATTTTATGAGAAAATACAAGTATTATGCCAAGAAACAGAGTAGTTCACATCCCTTGGGCCCTCCTTCCCTCCTTCACAGTAATTAAATATTTTTAAAAGCTAATAATTTATTAGTTTTTTTAATTAAGCATCTAACAAATTTAAAAATTAGGTTTCGGCCGGGCGCAGTGGCTCACACCTGTAATCCCAGCACTTTGGGTGGCCAAGGTGGGCGGATCACGAGGTCAGGAGATTGAGACCATCCTGGCTAACACAGTGAAACCTCATCTCTACTAAAAATACAAAAAAATTAGCTGGATTTGGTAGTGGGTGCCTGTAGTCCCAGCTACTCAGGAGGCTGAGACAGGAGAATGGTGTGAACCCGGGAGGCAGAGCTTGCAGTTAACAGAGATCATGCCACTGAACTCCAGCCTGGGCGACAGAGCAAGACTCTGTCTCAAAAAAAAAAAAAAAAATAGGTTTAATAAATCTAATATCATTGGGAAGAAGAAATTGCAAGGAATGGAAAAAATGTTTCTTAGAACTTAGAATTTGTTTTTGTGGTTTACAAATTTACCATTGTACATTGAGCTCCAACTGTGTCAGGCACTGTCCTAGAGCCTGTGGAGAGTATAAAGATAGAAGACCCAGCTGCTGCTCTCAAAGGACAAAGAGCCACATAAGAAAGATAAGGCATAGCACCTCAAAATGTTAATAACAATATAAGCAATAATATATATGATGGCATGTAGTAAGTTGCCAAGCTAATGATTCAGAAAGAAGCGCCATGGGTTCTCAGGGTAGAGAAAGCAGGGGGAGCTTCCTAAGGGAGGAAGTATTTGTGCTGGACATTGAAGGCTGGGTAGAATCTGGAAATGGATAAGAGGAGGATCAAGTAGAGATTGAGTTATGCTCCGAACAAGTGCAGGAAGGCATGACAAGTGTTCAGAAGACGAAGCAGCATGGATGGCTATGCAGAGGTTTCTGGAGGCAACACAGGAAGGGTAACATTTGAAAGGGGATAGTGGCCAGATTGTATAGAATGTTGACAAGTGTGGAGGACCTTGGTTGAGGATCCCTAGTGTAGGAGAGAAGAGCTTACAAGGGAAAACAGTCCAAAGCTCGTAACCAAATATTTCAGGAATACACACACTAAACATGTACTAGCAGTAACAGAAGTGGGTACAAGAAATTTTTTTCTCAAATGGTACCTCTATGGCATATGACCGTTTGAACATGATGTCTGCTGTGATTTCTGTTTCTCTTCCTTGATATCCCAGATCCAAAATTGCTCTTCCATCTGAAATACTCTAAATTTCTTACCCTTTGCATTATTGACCCCATGCCAATAACATGTCAACTCCTTCTCTTTCCCTTTCCAGCATATCTTCTCCAGACAGCATTTTGCACTTGCATATGAGCTGCAGCCTTTCCAAAAGTTGGGGAAATCCTGCAAAGAAGGAACATGGCATCTGATTCTTGGAATAACATTCTCTCTACACTCTTCCAGCTGCTGTGGATACATATAATGACTGATTTTATTTAATAAGAAAGCTCAAAATGTTTCCCAATTCAAAACATAACCCTGCATGCTGTTCCCTCTAGTCTAACCAGAAATCCCATTCTCCTCCTCCTGTAACTCAATAAACCAAATCTAATTGGAGAATAATTATAAAATACACTGATGTGCAATTTGTTTCACTTGCTCAATAATTAATTAATACACTACTTATGGTTCAGAAGAGCTCTTAAGACACAGCACAAATTCCACTGGATGACAGACAATATCAAAGACATAAGCCAGGGGCAGCATCTTTACATAAGATGGACTAAGAGAAAAAGATAAGAGGGAGAAGAACACAAAACCTATATGGGCTTTTTGAATCTATGATGGAATTTGTTTTTCCCCATTTGAGGATTCTCCTCTTGCCCTTTTCTACAAATGAGGTTGATTATGTGTTTTGTCGATGAATTATCAGCAATACTCACAAAGCTGAATCAAGCTAACAAGTGGACTTTTGTATTTTTAAACTTTCTACGCATCAGATGCTTTCAGGAGAGAGAATAGTCTTAATCAATGAAATTCAGCTCCTATAAACCCTTAGTTGATTTGAGTATATACACCCTATGATTATTTGGGCAATACACTACTCCTAGCCCCTTTTGCCTACATACAGTTGAATCTTGCAGCAGGAAATGCCTTAGATTTTTCCTTCCTCGTTTCAAATGTGCAGTGCATATAAATTGCTCTAAAGATTTCATGTAAAATAATTATAAAGCTAATTTCTATTTCCTTTTGGAGACCTGAGAGTTAAAGTTAAATTGATTTCTTTCTAACTATTGCAATGAGCAATTATTAAATGATCACTAAAACAACCAATTTTTTAAAATATATTTTCTTTTTGAACAATTGAACTTATTCCTCATAACTGGGTACAAGATTCTGGGTGACACCAGGCAAGATCCACCAGTGCCTTTATAAATTAAAGGTCGTTATATTTTATTTGAGTCCTTTCAGTTCTGTCTTATAAAATTGTCCCTTATCTTTAGAAGTCTAGTGAACTCTCCTTTATAGTACCAACCTTTGGGGAAGCTACAGTGTTTCTCACTTAATAGTGGTAGAACCTCAGGTCATCCAGAATGGTTGATGTCTCTATGGCCTCTTTTTCACTAGGATCCTGACAGCCTTTCTTTTAATCGTCCATTTTCCTTGGCAAGGCATGCTTAGAGCATTTTCCCAGCTCAGGCTGCGTGTGCCCACATCAGAACATTGTTTTCCTGGAGATCTTATGTTTGTGCAGCAACATGCCTTGCGTTGGCAGGCCAGCCTCTCATATGACGAATGAGAACTTAAAACCTACAAGTTCAGCTGATTTCCAATCTAAGGCCTATACAAAGGAAATAGTAAATCGATTACAATATGCTTCTTTGCCAGTGTCTGCAAGAGTACTGCTTTATGTTTTTATTGCTGTAAACATGAGACTGAAAATACAGCAGAGAACTGACCTACCTATTGTCTGCAACAAAGTGTGTACTATGTTAAGTCATAGTGGTTTTAATCCAGGTTTCTTTCGTGCAAGGATGTTATATACAGACGTGAAAGGCTTTCTGTTCACATACAGCATAGTTAACTTTTCAAATCTCTCTTCAGTGTGTCACTTAATCCTTTACATTGCATTAGAAATCTCTTGAACTTGGCAACAAGAACAGTCTTTATACAAGCTTACTTTTTAGGAACATGAACCTATTTCAAGAGATTTTTTTTCTTCTTTAAAAAAAAATTTCTTTTACACCCAAGAGATTTTTCTTACCAAAGAGAATTAGTCAAGCCAAATAGTCTGGACTTAACTTGTGTCAATTTGTAAAAGGAATTCTGATTAGAATTCATAAAAGGAATTTCATTTTATTATGTGAAGTCATATTGGACAAAGATAAGACAAACTTGCTTAAACAAATTACTATTTCAGGACTGAATGAACTTCCAAACTACAGAAAACTGAAAGGAACAATTCCCTTCTCCCTTAACTCTTTAGCTAGGTTCTAAGCTTTACATCCTCAATGGTACTGTCATATTTCAGATTTTCTGTCTAGAGTTTAGAGGGAAATATTTCTACCTGTTTTTCTCATTCTATAGGAAACTCATCATGATACAGTATGTGTATGAATGTTTTTAATAAAGATGATTGTGGTAATAAGGCAAACAGATGCATTCAACATTAGAAAGCATCAAACAACATGATAAAATAGATTACAGACTTCCTACAGATTTTCATACAGTGAAGACTAAAATTTGCAATGAACATAGTGGTTGCTTCATAAATGTTTACTGATGGTAATGATAATGTTCACAGAATGCAATGCTCCTCAAACTCCTTCGTAAAACAGAATCACATTGGGTGTATTAAAAGTGCAAATTCCTGAGCCTGTCCCCAGAAATGCTGATTTGGTAGGTATAGAATAGGGCCCAGAAATCTGTAGTTTTCACCAACACCTCAGGTAATTTGGATGTAGATGGTGTATGGGCCACACTTTGAAAAATACCACTGCACGGTATGAATTGTGAAGAAAGAATAACGTATTTCCAGTAAGCCAAGAAGCACTTTACTTTTTTTTTTTTTAATTTATTTATTATTATTATACTTTAAGTTGTAGGGTACATGTGCATAACGTGCAGGTTTGTTACATATGTATACTTGTGCGAAAGCAACATGGAGACAATTGCTCTCTGATGAGCAGAAGAAAGATTGCTAGTCTGGAAGGAAAGGGCATTCTATTCATTTGTTTCTTCACTCATGCCTTCATTCATTTGAACAAATCCCACTGAGCACCTACCACAAAGCGCTTCTTTGCTTTCCAGGCCTGTGACTGCTCTTTGAGGCCCATGCATAGAGATTAGCCCATGAGAAGGACCATTGTCAGAAACAGAGTCATTGGGTGCAGGAAATTATTCTTTTTCTCCTCAAATTTTCCTTTCCTTGAGGCTGCTAGTCACGGTTCTTCAAGTATACCCTCCTTGTTTCCAGAAAAATACCATACACGTGCCCATGTTCTGTTCTCGGTTTTCAGCGTTTTGATTTTACTTCCTGGAACCCCCTTTAATGCTGGAGGTTTAAATGGCTGGCTATGAGCTTGAGCCCACAATCATTCTACAGCAGGGTGGACTCTGTTGATGAGAGAGGTGGAGCATGGAAGTTGGTTTAATACCAACTGGGGCACAGTGGAGGAAATTCCGTGTTGGAGGAGTTGACACTATTGTCCTCAACTTAGAGTTAGTTTTCTGCTCAGGATAAATTAATGACATCATATAATTCACTTTAAAGATGTTTATTTCCTAAAGATAAAGGCCAATTAAATTTATTCTTTAAAATAAACAGCATCCCAAATTCCTTAGAATTATATGGAAATAAATCATATTTTATACCATCATATGTACTGCCTAGTATAGGGCTGAGATAAAACAGGATTCCTATAAAATTTCTAATGTAGAATTTTATTAATGAAAAATGGTGGAACATACATTGTCAACCAGCATAGGAGAAGCAGAAAATGATCTCCTTGTTCTAAATCTGAAAGCCCTGATTTAATGTAGGCCCTTGCAGTAAGATTTAGTTGACTATCAGATGTTGGGGAACTCTCAACTCAGTTTGATATCTAGAGAAGTTCTATTTTCAGAGATGGTGAGACAGGTTTTTTCAGATGAAATCTCCTGCAGAAAACAACTAAATAGATATAATAAAACGTTAATGTAAAAAGTTTCACAAAAATGTCAGCAAGCTGACAAAGCTGTAAGCAACTACCAGGCCTAAACCTAAGAGAAAGAGGGAAGCAAGAGAGGAAAGCAAGACCTGAGCACCACAGACACTTTTATCCAGAAGACATTTGCTGAACTGTGTTGGTCTTATGCAGAGGTGGGCAGAAGTTAAGGCTCTGGGCCAATGCAAGAAGGAAGTCTGAGAAAAAATCCTTCCTCACGTTAAATGGGGCCCAAAGACTACACCCTCAGAATAAGTATCAACCGTAAGTCAATTAGCCTCTAATACATCCAGAGGTAGAGAAAGGAAGGAAAGTGGGGGAAAAAGAAAGAAAAAGTATCCATCTCTGAGACTGTATAGCCACAGGCCAGCCCTGATGTGAATTTGCACCTGGGTTTGTATTGCCTGGAGCTTCCAGTCAGCCTCAACTCCTGAACTTGTTTAAGGTGGTCGAGGATTAGTAATGCTCACAAGTGCCAGGCAGTAGCAAAACTTCTCTGGAGAAAGGTACCTTCATGATAGGCCCGAAAGACTCCCACAAAATAATTTTCAACTACAATGACAAGTACATGCATAAAACTTACTAAACACACAGAAACAAGGCACCTCAAGCAAATCTGTTGTTATCTATTGAGTAGCCCTAAACTGTGCGCAACAGAAGGACGATCACTAGGAGAGGAAGGGACACCTTCCCAGCCCTACCAGGGCAAGTGCCTTTTAATACATCTACTATTTGTAGAAAAGTTTCTGCAGCTAAAAATGATTAAACACCACAGTGTCGTGGGGCTACAAATATTGGGATTTCTCAATGACGTGACTCATAGGGGCACCCAGTTCTCTGACAATTAGGAAGTCAAACAGAGTAAAAGTCATCAAATTCCTTCAGACAAGAAAGTAATCTACTTGGGAACAAACTTTATATGTGTAAGGAATTCAAAGAGCATGTAATTTTCTTTAGAATCTAAGAAAAAAATACAAAAACTTGACAAGGGGAAAGATTTATTATTTTATTCACTTAAAAGGATAAAATTTTAAAAACTGAGGTGAGAAACAGGATCCCAGGTGATGAGGTCTGAGGCAACACAGAGAAGCAGCCCGTGGTCTCCTCAGGGTTCTGTATGGCAGATCTCATTAGTCCAACTGCTGTTAATATAACCTGAATTCCTCAGTCCTCCTGATTTTGTTCATGTGTTTTAGATTCGAAAAATATGTTTTGTCAGAATTATTTGCCCTTAATTTTTAAAACCATGTGTATTTTAGGGTCAATTTGATCTGCATGTTTTCCATTTTCTTATAATTAAACCATCAAAATGTTCTCTAAAAACTATTCGATGTCCACAAAATCTTCTGAGGCCTTTCAATAAGCTTCTTTAAAGCATTTTTATCCCACTTAAAAACAGAAGTTGCACTGTGTCATGGGTGACCTAATGTAGAAACCAAGAATCCCCTTAAATTTCAAAAATCTTCACATCTGAATCATTTTTGAACTTTTAGAAAATGAGTTCACCCATTGCTAAACTCTCTGTGTTGCTCAAGAAGACATTTGGAGCAAAGATGAGTTCCATAAGAGAAAAACTCAGGGCTGCGATTTCAGCTAAGCCCCTGAGGAATAGCTGGAAGCCTAGCTTGTCACATTGCTGTCTACAGAAACAAGGAAAAACTCAAATGTACCAAAAATATACATCAAATGTTTGACAGGACTAAATAAATGTGATGTCCATATGAAATAATATTTGTTCTTGACTTTAAGAAAACAATAGAATGTAAATACATGGATTTCAGCACATCTAATTTGCTCCCTAGTCTAATGCTCTGTTCTTGGCAGCCCATGGAGAATTGTTAATAAATTTACCAACACTGAATAATTAATTCCTAAAAGGTAAATGAAATCTGTTATTCTTTTACGAATAATTAATTCGTAAAAGGTAAATGAAATCTGTTATTCTAACACTAACTCCCGTTACATAGAACTATAGCTTTGCGGTGACAGGGCCAGTGGGTTAAGAGGGTCTTTTGTAGAAAGGCATATGGACAGCAAGCCAGGAAAGTGAACCTGGTTCTGTAGAAGACTCTCTACCCTGCTCTGCAGGCATTGACAACAGCCCAGGAGCTGAGCAGCGCTGCAAGGGAAAGCTCTCCAGTCAGCCTCCAGGGTACCTTCAGCAGGCATTTCCAGGGAACCTATAAATACCTCTGTCCTGAGCAGCTCCCAGCTCTTGGAGTATGAAGGCCTGTTATCACCAAGCATCAAATACCGAGCAGACAGGATACAGGGGCTTCCCCAGTAGGGGAGCTGGCACATGAGCTCTAAGGAAAAGGGATCTGAGTCCATTTCCTGCAATTGTTAGAGAAGGATGGCAGCCTGGCCCATGAGTAGGTTAGAGTCATATGTGCATTACTGTTCTCATGTGATGGCTAGGATCCCAGTTTATCTGGGCCTTCTTCTACAGAGAAACACCCTCTGCATAGGAGCCTAAAAGAATAAAAGTTTGATTTTTCTATTGTAGTTAATAAAATAACTCATAGAGTGCTTCACAGTTGGTAAAGCCCTAACACCTGCATTAAATCTCATTGATAATGAGATAATGATTATCTCATTGATAGTGTTGATTTTAATCACAACAACAATAGTAGCAATAACAAGGATTATTAGAACAAGTGAGTTTAGCAAAGTTGCAGGATACAGAATTGATACATAAAAATCAATTGTATTTCTACATACTATCATCAAATAATTGGAACCTTTAAACAGCTTTATTAAGATATAATTGACAAATAATAAACTGTACATAAAGTATACGATTTGGTGTTAGTATATGTGTGTATACATATATATACATACACACACACATATATATGCACACTCATTAAGCCATCACCATAATAAAAAAAATGGACATACCCATTATCCTTAAAAGTTTTCTTGTGCCCCTTGGTAATCTCTCCCTGTTTTCCCTCTATACCCTTTTCCCACCCCATTAAGACTCAAAGTTGTCTCGTAGCTCACTGATGCTCTATTCTTTTTAGTTTTTCAGTAAGTTTTCATCTCTGAGTTTCATTTTGGATGGTTGCTGTATTTTCAAATTTACTATTTTTTTTAATGTTTTTTATTTTATGTAGTTTATTTATTTATTTTTTTGAGACAGAGTCTCGCTCTGTTGCCTAGGCTGGAGTGCAGTGGCGCAATCTCAGCTCACTGCAACCTCTCTTTCCCTGGCTCAAGTGATTCTCCTGTCTCAGCCTCCCGAGTAGCTGGGACTACACACACACACCTCTATGCCCAGTGGAATTCCCTGAACTCCCATCTCTATTTACTCAACTCAGGGCAACTACTGGGCCCTGCCTGGGTTGTAGCTCCCCCTGCCATTACCTGGTGATGAGCTGGCCTCTCCTCATTGTGCTGCATCACTCAGAAATCACCGTCTTTCAACGCCTGATGTCCTATGACTTGAAATCCATTGTTTTATATATTCTGTTCAGCTTTTTAGCTGTTTCAATTGAGGGGATAGATCCAATCCCTGTTTACTCCACTTTGGATGGAAGCAAAAGTTCCACGATTTGAAATTTGAAATTGAAAAAAAAAATACGAGTACAAAAACATCAAAAATATAAAACTCTGTCCAGCTGTGGTGGCTCACATCTGTAACCCCAGCACTTTGAGAGGGCAAGGTGGGTAGATTGCTTGAGCTGGGAGTTTGAGACCAGCCTGGGCATGGTGAAATGTGATCTCTACAAAAAATACAAAAATTAGCCAGGTGTGGTGGCACATGCCTATAGTCCCAGCTACTTGGGAGGCTGAGGCAGGAGGATCAATTGAGCCTGGGAAGTCAAGGCTACAGTGAGTCGACGTGGCACCACTGCACTCCAGCTCAAAATATATATATACACACACATATATATATATGGAAAAAATGCAAAGCATGTAAAACTTGTACACTGAAAATTATAACACATTTTTTGAGAGAAATTAAAAGTGGACCTAAATAAATGGAGAGATGAACTGTGTTCATTGATCAGAAGACACCATGTCGTTAAGATGTCAGATCTCCCAAAATTAATCTACAGATTCAATGCAATTTCAATCAGACCCCAAGAGGTATCTTTGTAGAAACTGAAGAGCTGATTTTAAAGCACATACAGAAATGCAAAAGAAGATGTAGAAAGTTAAATTATTCTGGAAAGAAGAACAAATTTGGAGGATTATGACAACCATTTTCAAGACATGTTATAAAACTATATAGCTGGGCACAGTGGTGTGGACCTATGGTCCCGGACACTTGAGTTGCAGAGGCAGGAGGATTGCTTAAGCCCAGAAGTTCAATGCCAACCTGGGCAACATAGTGAAATTCCATCTAAAAAATAAAATTACACACACACACACACACACACACACACTACAGTAGTAAGAATGGTGTGGTATTGGTGTGAGTATAAACATATAGATCAATGAGACAGACAGTCCAGAAATGGATCTTCATATCTATAGCCAACTGATTTTCAATAAAGGTGTCAAGAAAATTAAATGTGGGAAAAGGTAGTCTTTTTCAATAAACGGTCCTGAAAAAATTGATCATCCGTATGAGGAAAAACACTTAGACTCATACCTCATGCCATATACAAAAACTAACTCAAAATGGATCAAAGACTTAACTGTAATATCTAAAGCTATAAAACTACTAGAAGAAAAAAAAAGGGAAAATTGTTTTATTTTGGTTAGGAAAATATTTCTTAGATAGAACACACAAAAATAAGGAACCACACAAAAAGTATGATAAATTGGTTTTTAAAAAATCAAAATTATAATAAAGAGCCTGACTCTATTTAGATGCTTGATTTTGACTGCTGACATCTTTCAAGCCCCACCACTTCCCCTTCCCCTCTGCCCCACATCTGGGCTAGCTGATAAGAAAACCCAGGTGCACCTACCTTTGTTGCCAACGGGAAGTTCAAAATATGCAAGCCCTGGCTCTCATGCACAGGAACTCTCACCCCAACCTCATTCCCTAATCACAGTAAAAGCCAAGCCAATTTCTTTTCTTGCTTTCTTTCAAGCCATTTTTAAACCTGCCTAGGAGCCTGCCCTGCTCTCCCAAGAAAGTCTCATTCTACGAGCCATAACTTTTTCATATATTCTTCGTGCATGTGTGGTATCAACAGTCTCAACATCTAAACCAAATCTGGGGAGGGGATCCATCCTGCCTCTGTGGTATAACTACAACTAAAACTTTACAATTCACAAGACACTGTTTACACTTCAAAAGAAAATAAAAAAGGCAAGCCACAGACCAGGAAATTGTATTGTAAAATCTCCATTTACATATCTAAAGAACGTTTACCTAGAATTTACCTAGACTGTAAGAAGAACTCTTATACCTCCATATAAGGAAACAACAAATCCATTTTACAAATAGGCAAGAGATTCAAACAGATTCTTCACCAAAGAAACAATTATATGAAAAGATGCTGAACATCACTTATCATTAGGGAAATGTACATTAAAAGCACAATAAGATGTTACTTCCTATCTACTAGATTAACTAAAATTACAAATACTGATAACACGGAGTGTTGCCAAGGATGTTGAGCAACTGGAAATATCATATGCAGCTAGTGGAAATGCAAAATGGTATGGCCATTTTAGAAAGTCGTTTAGAAGTTTCTTGTAAAATTAAACACAGACTTACCAGACAACTCATCATCCCACTTTTCCGTACTTAATAAAAATTAAAACACATATCCATACAAAGACTTATCCTGAAACGATTATAGTAATTTGTTCATGATAGCCAAAAACTAGAAATCACACAAATGTCTATCAACTGGTGAATGGAACAACAAAATATTACATATCCACCTAATGAAATACTTCTCAGCAACAAAAAAGGAACTTACTGATACTGGCAACATCATGGCTGACTATCAGAAGCACTGTGCCAAGTGAAAGAAGCTAGATACAAACAACTACACACTGCATGATTCCATTTACAGTCATGCATTCCGTACTGATGATTTTGTCATTGTGTGAACATCATAGAGTACACTTACACAAACCTAGATGGTACAGCCTGCTACACACCTAGGCCAAATGGTATAGCCTATTGCTCCTAGGTTACAAGCCTGTACAGCATATTACCATACTGAATACTGGAGGCAATTGTAACATAATAAGTATTTGCATATCTAAACATATCCAAACATAGAAAAGGTACAGTAAAAATGTGATGTAAAAGAAAAAAAAATGATACACCTGTATAGCGTACTTACCGTGAATGGAGCTTGCAGGACCAGAAGATGCTCTGGGTGAGTCAGTGAATATGTAATGAGTGAATGTGAGGGCCTAGGACATTACTGTATGCTACTGTAGACTTTATGAACACTGTACACTTAGGATACACTAAATTTATTTTAAAAATCTTTCTTTCTTCAATAATAAATTAACCTTAGCTTACTTCGACATTTTTACTTTGTAAGCTTAAAATATTTTTTAACTTTTTTACTCTTTTGTAAAAATACTTAGCTTTAAACATAAACACATTGTACAGCTGTGTGAAAATATTTTTTCTTTATATTCTTATTCTATAAGGTTTTTTCTATTTTTATTTTTATTTTTTTACTTTTTTGACAAAAACACAAATATACACATTAGTTTAGGCCAACACAGAGTCAGGATCATCAATATCCCTGTCTTCCACCTCTACATCTTATCCCACTGGAAGATTTTCAGAGGCAAAATCATGCAGGGAACTGTCATCTCCTATGATAATAATGCCTTCTTATGGAACGTCTCATGAAGGACTTGCCCGAGGCTGTTTGACAGTGAATGTGGGTGTTTTCTTTTAATAAATAAAAGGAGTATACTCTAAAATAATGACAAAAAGTACAGTACAGTAAATACTAAGTGATAGAAATGTTTCAGCTCCATTATAATCTGTCATAGAGGTGGCCCATCCTTGACTGAAATGTCTTCAAATGGCGCATGACTACATAAAAAATTCTACAAAAAATGAAAGCAGGAGTAGGGAGGGAATTGCAATGCGATACAATAGAATATTTTGAGGTGGTGGCAATTTTCTATAATTTTCATTGTGGTGTCGGTTATTTGGCTACATACATTTGTCAAAACACATTGAACTGTACCTTAAAATTGGTCCATTGTCAATGTAAATTATATCTCAATGAAAAATGTTAAGGTCAATTGCTCATGTCTATTGACTGATAAAGCACTGCACTGGGCTCTTTAGATTATTTCTGTGTCACATACACTCACGCACCGCATAATGATGTTTCATCCAGTGATGGCCCACATATACGGTGGTTGTCTCATAAGATTACAATGGAACTAAAAATTTCCCATCACCTAATATTTACTAGAATATACTTCTGTCATTTTTTCGAGTGTACTCCTTTGACTTTTAAGAAAGTGTTAACTATAAAACAGCCTTAGGCAGGTCCTTCAGGAGCTATGCAGAGGAAGGCGTTATCATCATAGATGACAGCTCCATGGATGTTACTGCCCCTGAAGACTTTCCAGTGGGACAAGATGTGAAGGTGGAAGACAATCATATTGATGATTCTGACCCTGTATCGGCCTAGACTAATATGTGTGTGTGTGTGTGTGTGTGTGTGTGTGTGTGTCTTCATTTTTAACTAAAAAGTTCAAAAAAACCAACAACATATTTTTAACAGGAAAAAAGCTTACAGAATAAGAATATAAAGAATTTTTGTACAGTTGTACAATGTGTTTGTGTTTAAAGCTAAGTGTTATTACAAAAGAGCCAAAACGTTTTTAAAATTTTTAAAGTTTATAAAGTGAAAAAGTTACAGTAAACTAAGGTTAATTTATTTTTGAAGAAAGTTTTTTACGAATTTAGTGTATCCTGGGTGTACAGTGTTTATGAAGTCTACGGTAGTGTCCAGCAACGCCCTAGGCCCTCATAGTCCCTTACTACTCATCATCTCACCCAGAGCAACTTCCAGTCCTGCAAGCTCCATTCATGCTAAGTGCCCTGTATGAGGTTTTTCCTTTTACACCATATTTTTTACTGTACTTTTTCTATGTTTGGATATGTTTAGACATCCAACTACTCATGTTACAATTGCCTCCAGTATTCAGTATCCTTCACAGCTGTACAGGTTTGCAACCTAGGAGCAATAGGCTATACCATTTGGCCTAGCTGTGAAGTAGGCTATACCATCTAGGTTTGTAATAAGAACAATCTATGATGTTTGCACAACGATAAAGTCATCTTAGCATGCATTTTTCAGAATGTATTGCTGTCGTTATGTGATGCAAGACTGTATATTATCTTACTTGATCTTGGCACATCCAGTATGGCTCTGTAGGACAATTCTACAAAGATGGGCTTAGGGAGGCCAAGGGACTTGCCTAAGATCATACTATCTGTAGGTAAGTTGCGAAGTTGGAATTTTTATTCCAGATTCAGCATTCTTTCACCTATAAAGCCCCTTTTCCATGGAAATTCATATTTTTAAAACTTCCCTTGACATTTTCAACGTGTTGTCATCTTAGTTCCTTTGGGCTCCTATAACAAAACACTATAAACTGGGTAATTTTCCCAAAACATAAATGTATTTGTCATAGTTCTGGAGACTGGAAAGTCTAACATCTGGTCTGACAGACTCTGTGCCTGGTAAGGTTCTGCTTTCTGGTTCATAGATGGTATCTTTTGGCTGTGTCCTCAAATAGCAGAAGGGGCGAACAAGCTCCTTTGGGATTATTTTAAAAAGATACTAATCACACTCATGCCCTCATGACCTAATCACCTTCCAAAAGTCCCACCACCTAATACTATGCCTTGGGGCTTAGGATTTCAACATATGAATTTGGGAAAGGGCGATGGATACATTCAGATCATAGCAGTTGCTTTATACTGCTTTAAGTAATCAAGAAAGAAGATACAGACCATCTCTCTTTTTTTTTTTTTAACTATAGATCATTATAGAGGGCTTTATTATTCTGTATTGTGATCACCTTATTTAGTATGCACTTTATATTTTAAGACAATTCCTCATCTCAATAGAGTAAATAGGTTATTCTCTTATAACTTGGAAATTAGTATTTTCTCACTTTTTGAGCACTTGGAAAAATTTAACTGTAAAGCTGAAGAAGAAAATGTCTGATTGTAGATTAGCTACAATGGAGTAAAAATGTTGTCTTTAATTCAGAATAAGCATTGTTTGTCACAGTTGGGCTGGAAAGGGGAGAGTATGATGCCTCAACCTTGCACTGTCCCACTTAACATTGACATGAAGGCCCAACAGAGTATTACCATAACATGATGGCTAATACTGAGTGTCAACTTGATTGGATTGAAAGATGCAAAGTATTGAACCTGGGTGTGTCTGTAAGGGTGTTGCCAAAGGAGATTAACATTTGAGTCAGTTGGCTGAGAAAGGCAGACCCACCCTTAATCTGGGTAGGCACCATCTAATCAGCTGCCAGTGTGGCCAATATATAAAGCAGGCAAAAAAATGTGAAAAGGCTAGACTGGCTTAGCCTCTCAGCCTACATCTTTCTCCTACGTTGGATGCTTCCTGCCCTCAAACATCAGACTCTAAGTTCTTCAGCTTTGGGACTCAGACTGGCTTCCTTTCTCCTCAGCCTGCTGATGACCTATTGTGGGACTTTGTGATCATGTGAGTTATTACTACTTAATAAATTCCCCTTTATATATCTATCTATCCTATTAGTTCTGTCCCTCTAGAGAACCCTGACTAATATACATGTCTTTGCAATATCTATAAGCCACTTATACTATTATTCATTTACTTTTTCTTTAATTCTCCTACTTTCTGTATTCATTCTAATCCTAAACAGTATTTATGAAATCAGATTTGATAAGTTATATATGCTGATACACAGCAAAATAAATATATAACAAGATGTAAAAGGGGACTTTCCCTGTCATCTTAAAATTTTGGCTAAGTTTCAAAGCTTTTAAAAAGGAATGAGAAGTGCCCCAGTCATCTAAAGCAAGGTGCTAATACGTGGCCAAGCTGGTTCTTTAGTACTATGAAGAGAAGGTTGAAGATTCATCAGGATGAGACTATCTCATTGGATTAGAGGATACTGTGGGGTCTTCCCCTTCCACCCTGAGCAAAGTAAGGGAGGTCCCAAGAAAACCACTCATACAGACTCATGATCCTTGCCAGATGTGGATGCTGACTTCTTACTCCCTAGCTGGATGCAAGCCTAGGGGAGCTAAGCTCCAGAGCTTTTGTGAATTCTTGGGGGAAGCCCAAGTCATATTCCCTGGAGTCTTGGACAACCAAAGGAGTCAGAGTGCAAGAGGTTACCTGGTGCTTCCACCAGGCAATAACACAAAGATGGGGCCAAGCAACCTGCCCTTCTACAAATGGCAGACAGAGCAAGGAATGTGAGCTTCCATGAGCCATGGGCAATGCCCCAGAAAGAAGTGGGGTTAGAGCCATCTTGAAGGGATGCTACCCAAGATCCACCTGCTGAGGAGAGCAGATCCCGACAGAGAAGCTGACTGGGTGAGAGCATCTCCAAAGGACCCATAAAAATGCCCCCAGAGAAAACCAAGTTGGGCCTCTGTCCCAGGGAAGCCTCTGACAGCAAGTTTATACCAGTTCCAGGCAAGCCAATCTTTCTGTCGTCCTCCAATCCCACTCCCTTGGCCCTGACTCTAGGGATGTCAGTGATAACACTATAAATTGGAGTCAGTGAATCAAGGAAAGCAAAATAAACCACCACTCTCTTTTCCTGCTATTGGTCTTCAGAATCAAGGGTAAGGATTCAGATGGTGGAGGGCAAAAACTCTGAACTGGATGAAAGATTGAAATCTAGATTTTCATGTGACTGGAGTTTTTAATACATGAGCATGAGACTGTTCAAATACCAAAAATGATCTGAAAAATTATGAAACTGGTCTAGACTATTATTCAGCAGCAGAACAGACAGCTGTAAGAGTACACGGGATACAGCAGGGGATAAAAACAATGCCATTTCTTGATCGTACCTCATGGCATTCAACCCACTCAACAAATTGTTAAAACTAAAAATGTTCATTTATGTACTTAAAATCATGTCACATTCACCGCACTCCCAGCCGATCACCTACATTTCATATTCCACACTTTAGGAAAGAATGAGTCATACCACACTAGAATAACAGGACCATGGAGAAGACAGCATTTCAGCATTGAGAAGGCTCTTGGCCATTACCTATGTTAAGCATCAACTAGAATCACTTAGAGATAAGGACAAGATCCCAGAGATGGTAAATGACTTGCCCCAAACCACATAGCTACGTAACCAGAATTCAAACATGATCCTAGATCAAAGTGCTTTCCTGAATTCTACATTGCGTCCCTGGTTCACCATTGGTAGGTTTTAATATTGTGTTGGGAATTCAATGATCAAATATATAAAATTTGTCTGCCAAGTTGTTTTACAGGAGAAAAAAACAAACTCTGAATTTTCCCAATTTAATTAATTCGATGTTAAAATTCTGGGAGATACTCTTCAGATTTCTACTCTATCTTTAGAGTCTGCCAGGCCACTCACTTATGTCAGAGGCTGGGCTAGTAACACTATGAATAGGAGATTTGATGTGGAGCGTTCATTAATTCAGTAAATGTTTATTAAACATCCTGCCAGGCCATGTGCTAGGCACGGGGAGCATAACAGAAACAAGTTAGAGTGCTTGCCCTCCTGTTGTCCAGCATTGATAGATGAGACCACAGACACATGCAACAAAGTGTTACAACTGCTCTGATGAGAGCCAAGAGTCATCAGAACCACTCTTAGGGGGCAAAGAGGGCTCCTGGGAGGCTTTACCTAAATTCACACACACACATACACACATACAGATACACACACATGAATGTGGTTCCCATCGGAGATCATGACTAACCAAAATGAAATCAAGATTTCTACTGGTTTGCATGGTTGAGTGAGCAAGAAAAAAATCCTCTGACGGATCCCACATCTCACCCAGTGGGGCTGTAAATGTAGGCCCCTCCTACTCTCTCCCTACATGATGTGAAAGAAACTTCACTGGGTTGTTCAAGAAAAATAATCTGCCTTGTAATTACACATCTTTCTGTGGCTTTGCAAACGACACCAAAATGCACAGCTAAATTGGTCAGAGCCTGTGGTAGGCAGAATATGGCCCTCCAAAGATGTTCATGTACTAATCCCCAGAACCTTTGAATATGTTACCTTACATGGCAAGAGGGACTTTGCAGATGTAACGAAGGTTAAAGACCTTGAGATGGAGAGATTATCCTGGATTATACAGGTGGGTCCAATGTAATTACAAGGGTCCTTAAAAGTGACAGAGAAAATCAGAGAGTCAGAGGGAGACATGATTATGGAAAAAGTGTCAGAGAGATGCAACCTTTCTGTCTTTGAAAAGGGAGAAAGGGGTGAGGTGTGAACCAAGACATATGGAGTTTCTAGAAGCAGAGATTCTCCCCAAACTCTGTCAACACCTGATTTTAGACCAGTGAGACCCACATTGAACTTCTGACCTGCAGAACTGTAAGGTAACATATTTATGCTGTACAAGCAACTAAATCTGTGGTAACTTGTTACAATGGTGATAAGAAACTAGTAGAGAGGGGGAGATATCTCACTAGAATGAGTTAAAAGTGTGGTTGGGCAGTGGTTTCCAGAATTTGACAGGTGTCCTTCTAAGAAGTGAGGATTGAGACACAGTTTATGACATACAAATAGGCTAACGTCTAAGATGGCATCCAAACTATTTTCTTTCTTTGTGTGTGTATATGTGTGCGTGTGTGTTTAAATCTGAATTTTAGTTATTAAACAAATGTGATCTCATAGGCAGTAGGGGTTCCTTGAGGGAGATGTGTAACGTTCTACAGATGAGGATGGTTGGCTGCAGAGTGTAGGAGAAATACACACTGAATATCATGTACCTCTTTTCCCATTGAGAAAACAGAGATGATGCCCAGCAGTGTATTGTGGGCCCTGAGAAGTCACAGGAAGCAATGGCCTGGAGGCAGGCCTGAGCACAAGAACTATGCATTTATTCTCTTTTCAGTTCTCTGTGCCACTGAGAACACACCTGAGGAGACAGATAGGTTATCGAGGCTATAAAAACCCGAGATATGTGGTGTGAGACTCATTACTTGCTTTTACTGTCCAAACAATAAGGAAGAGTAATTTGTAAGTATTCTTTTTACAGTGGTGTTGGAAAGGAATTCCTCTTCCTCATTCTTAGCGATAAAAAGGCACCCATGAGGATAAGTGGGAATTGCATCATGAATTTTTCCTTTGTCCTCAGCAGGATCCTGCTTCTGCATTTGCTAAAAGTGGGATTTATGTGAAATAGACTCCTATGCACTCTAAAAGTTCACCTACTGGCACAGATCAAACAGTAATGGCTGTGTGATAAAATACTTCTGCCCTTATGATGTAATGGAACTGGCCTAAATGTAAATGCTTCAAAGTTCTTTTCTATCTTTGCTTTCCCCAAAGTACAAACCATTTGCCCTTTTATCTTAGTTTCCTGCAGCCTTGCTCTTTGCACCTCTCCTTGGTTTATGTTCCTGGTGATTGGGTGTTGGGTTTGAAGAACTTTGTATAGTATGATAAATCCCTAGAATTGACAAGTTCTTTAAAAGTTCATTGAATCCTTCTCTTTGTTCATCTAATCTGGGGCTTCACCCAAGATAGCTGAGGTGTTACCATACTCCTAAAGATGCACTGGCTTGGAGACTGACTATTATGACTATTATGGGAGTCTCGTCACCCCTCCAAGTTTGTATGCTACAGTCCTAACTCCCCAGTAACTCAGAATGTGACTGTATTATTTCATGATACAGTCTTTGAAGATCTAATTAACTTAAAATGAGACCATTAGGGTGGCCACTAATCTAATTTGACTGGTGTCCTTATAAGAAGTGAGGATTGAGGACAGGCACGGTGGCTCATACTTGTAATCCCAGCACTTTGGGAAGCTGAGGCGGGTGGATCACTTGAGGTCAGAGGTTCGAGACCAGCCTGGCCAACGTGGTGAAACACAGGCTCTACTAAAAATACAAAAAAAAAAAAAAAAATTTAGCTGGATGTGGTGGCAGGAGCCTGTAATCCCAGCTACTTGGGAGCCTGAGGCAGGAGAATCACTTGAACCCGGGAGGCGGAGATTGCAGTAAGCTGAGATCATGCCACTGTACTCCATCCTAGGCAAGAGCAAGACTCCATCTGAAAAAAACAGTGAGGATTGAACACAAACAGGCACAACAGAGGGAAAACCATCTGAAGACAGAGGAGAAGATGGCCATCTACCAAACAAAATGAGAGGCCTCAAAAGAAACTAACCCAGGTGACACCTTGATCTTGGGCTTCTAGCCTCCAGGATCATAAGAAAATAAATATCTATTGTTTAAAACTGGGTGATTTGCTGGCAGCATTAGCAAAATGATATGGAAACTAAAGCCATCAGTTTGTTTACTGTTAGGAGAATTCTCCTAGGTCTTATAAAAATATCACTAGCCCTAAATAGTGGACTTTTATTGTCTTTCATGGAAAGGTTAGTAAGTTCTTTAAAAATATCCTGAATATTGGCCGCGCGCGGTGGCTCAAGCCTGTAATCCCAGCACTTCGGGAGGCCGAGAAGGGCAGATCACGAGGTCAGGAGATCGAGACCATCCTGGCTAACTCGGTGAAACCCCGTCTCTACTAAAAAATACAAAAAACTAGCCGGGCGTGGTGGCGGGCGCCTGTAGTCCCAGGTACTCGGGAGGCTGAGGCAGGAGAATGGCGTGAACCTGGGAGGCGGAGCTTGCAGTGAGCTGAGATCCGGCCTGGGCGACACAGTGAGACTCCGTCTCAAAAAAAAAAAAAATCCTGAATATATTAAGGGACTGTGGAGTGTTAGACATAGAAGGTGTATAGATGCTACTATTTCAACCACCCTTTTTTTTTTTTTTTTTTTTTTTACAGATGAGGAAACTGAAACCCAAAGAGATGAAATGACTCTTCCAAGGTCACCTGCAAGTTGGCAGCCAAGCAAAGATGTCCTGTGTCCAGGACACAGGTCCTGGACCCCTGGCCCTTTGCTTCCTTATACGAGAACAACTCAAAAAATTTCTAAAGAAACCAATGCTTGAAGGTATAATGAGAATCCGGTGAGTGGGGAGTGGAGTATGGGAGTATAGGTTACCAGGATATGGTAGTTATGGGTTCCAATTTTCCATGATAATAAAAATTGTGGCTGGGCGCGGTGGCTCAAGCCTGTAATCCCCGCACTTTGGGAGGCCGAGACGGGCGGATCACGAGGTCAGGAGATTGAGACCATCCTGGCTAACACGGTGAAACCCCGTCTCTACTAAAAAATACAAAAAACTAGCCGGGCGAGGTGGCGGGCGCCTGTAGTCCCAGCTACTCGGGAGGCTGAGGCAGGAGAATGGCGTGAACCCGGGAGGTGGAGCTTGCAGTGAGCTGAGATCTGGCCACTGCACTCCAGCCTGGGCGACAGAGCGAGACTCCGTCTCAAAAATAAAAAAAAATAAAAATAAAAAATAAAAATTGTGCAATATTTTAAACTGTTTCAGACCAAACAGTTGTGGGCTTATGTTTCATAATCAATTCAGAGGATTCCCTGGACTTTCAACAATCTACCATTATCTAATATGACAATTTCTCTCCTCGTGGAAGTTGGGAGGCATTTCAATGAGCTCACCCGGCCATGATGCACCCCCCGATCAGGCACATTGCTTTGCGTCCCCCAACATGCTTCCTTGCCTCTGATGCTCTCCCATATGCCTTCATCTGTCCCCCATCACACTGGCTTTTTGCCCTACACTGTTTAGTCTCACAGTTATCTTTTTCTAGAAGCTCTTCGAAGGACAGAAAGTGCTATATAAACCAAAAAGTAAGGAAAGATACAATTTCATTATCTTACTTTTTTTTCTCCCTTTTCCTCTTTTTCTTACCAACCCTCCAATCTCTCACGTGGAGAAGTGGTGGCAGGGTTTATAAAGAAAAGTCAAAGTGCTAAACTTCCTCACTCTAAGTCCAGTTCTCCTTGTCACTGGAGCACATTTATTCTATCCATTTTCCTGCACTCTGGTGACCACTAATGCCAGCCACTGGGAGCCAAAGCAAGGGCCAAATCAGGTGATGGTGTAGATGCCTGCAGAGGCTCAGTAACAACAGATGGAGGCCAAACCTGCAATTTAGGGGTTAGATGAAGCCCATTTAATAGAGCACAGAGGAGGGGCCCTAGCTGAGCTGGACTGGGATTTCTCCAGCTATCAACTGGAGAGAATTGCCTACGTTAACCCTCTGACTTCTTAGGTTGAGGTTCTCAAAATGAGGGTCTGTGGACCAGCTGCATCAGAATCACATAAGGGCTTACTAAAAATACAGATTCCTGAACCTCATTCCAGACTTATTATTTCAGCAGCTTGCCAAAATCAGGGGTCATAGCCTTTAGGATACGATTTTAGTGTCTTCGTGTTTCTTTTTTAAAAGCAGTAAGATAGAAATTCTATAATATCAAGGGACTTTGGCCAAACAGTTACTTTATTACTCCTTTATTTTAAAATAAAGAATTATTTAGTGTTACTTTAATATTATTCAGGCTGTTTTGGTTAGGGGATCCTGCCTGTTTTTGACAAGTACTAAAAACGTTTATGAAATCAGAATCTTGGGACTCAAGCCTTAGGATCTGCATGTATGTTAAGCTCCTATGTGAGTCTTACACTCACTACAATTGGAAAACTACTTCCTCTAGTTTTCTTTCTCAATCCCTTTGGTTGATATTTTGGGGAAAATGAAAGAAACAAAGGGAAGGAGGAGATGAAAGAAAGTTTATCCCCACTTTAGTCAACTAGGTTCAATTTGGTTGGCACTTGCCCTACTAAACAGGTATGCTATCCCTACATTTTGCTCTACCTAGCATCCAACTTTCTCTCCTGTTTGAGGTGAACCATTCACCATTTGTATATAGTATTCTTGGGATACAGTGCCCTGCTCCTCTGGGTAGCTCAGGCAGAGAGGGCTTCTCTGGTCCCGCCCCTTGGTAGTCAGGGCTTTGAGCATGTGAGCATACTCAGCCATTTGATGCTTCCACCAGGATATTGACCCAGGGGTAAGTGATGGGTTTATAGCTGTGGGAACAGCATCCAGCAGGAGCAGTGACAACAGCTTGGCCAGATCACATTGCCTAACTCAACTGATAATGATACCATTTAATAATTAAATAATTTGGTATGACAGAAAGCCCTGAGCTAGTCACTGCAAAATTCTATCCTAACTCTGGCTCAGCCACTGGTGAGCTGCCTGACTCCAGGCAAGTGACTTCATCTTTCCAGGACTTATGTGAATCATTTATAATAAGGAAAATCACTGTCCCTAAGCTGCTTAGTAGAATTGTAGTGAGATTCAGATTTTAAATATACGTGTGCTTTGTAAACTACAGAATACAACGGAAATACTAGAAAGTAAAATTTTTAAATTTATACTACTCTTACACAGAAAAAATCTCTACCCAACAAGAGGTATTTTTTTAGAAAAAAGATTATTTTCTTGTGTGACTTTTTAAAGTAGCATTCAATTTGCTGATTTTTAACATCACGGGTTTTTATATTTTACTAAGTCCCTGTTGTTTCATCTGTTATCAAACAGGCAAATTCCACAATGGAATAAAAGCATTAAACAAAATGCTATACACACTATAGTAAAAGCCAATGGCTTTTCTCCTCTTGAAAAACAAACAAACAAACAAACAAAAAAGCCAAAAAACTTTCCATCCATTTCCCAACAGCTGTTGCTTTTTAGAGAAACCAAATATTTTTGGAAAGGGCCACAGACGTTCTGGATTCAAACCATTTATAAGCTTTGGAAATGTAACATGCAGTCAGCTTGCCAGTTTTAATCTTGCACTTCCATTAAACACACCACAACTGCATCATAAAACAGAAAAGGGAAGAATTTATAAACAAATAAAGCAGTTAATTGGGGCAATAAAATAGCAGTTCCCTCCCAAGTGTGGAATTGGTGTGTCTCAACCCACAGAACTCTGAAAGCTGTTCTTCAGGGGGTCTAGCAACTGCAAGAAACAAATATAAATCAGAGATTTCAGGAGTACTCCTGGGTCCACAATTCTTAGCTCCACACCCATGTCCTCAGCCCCTTCTGAACTCTCACCTTGCATTGGCTACGAATAAACAGTTCCAGGGAGATGACCAGTTCCAAGCCCATCACTCTCCTGATCTCTGTTCCATAGCCAGGGTTCTGATTAAAAAATAAAATGCTAGAAGATCCATAGTTATGGTTTTGTCTGCCACAGAACAGTTAGTGGAGGGATAGAGCATTGTCTCAGATGTGCTTCTCTTGCATGAGGTGTACCCGTCTGAGAATCAGGCAGGCACAGACCTAACTATGCCGGCCCTCTCATGCACTGTTGAGGAAAGAGCAGACTTTGTAGCTACAGGAACCAGGTTGGAATCTCGCCATTGCCTTGCACTTGCTTTATGATCACAGAAGCAAAAGCAAGATCTTTATTCTGAGTTTTATTCATTTAACAGATCTTTATTAAGCACCAACTACATACCAGGTGCTGATCTTTAAGTTTTTTAGCAGTTGAATATTGATACTAAGTCCAGACCTCAGAGGGTTGTTGTGACAATCAAATGAAAATATATATGTGTGTATGTGTGTATATGTGTGTGTGCATTTATGTATGTAAGATATGTATGTGTACCCTAGCACACGGTATGTTCTCACAAGTATTCACTCCATTAAAGCAGCAGATAAGAATAAGCAGTAAATGTGTTAGAAGAATTAAAACCGTATTTCATAGTATTGTTTTTATTCAAGAAAGAAAGGGAGACAGAGAAGACCACTAGTATTTTCCCTTATCAGCGAGCCCTGGCTGGCTTCACTCATGTGAACCGCAAAGTAGTCAGGGTGGAGTGAGGGGCGGCTGTGGCTGTGGGATAGAATGGAGCCAACTGGGCCATGTGAGGTACACTCATGACCTTTGCCTTCTAACACTCAGGACCTGCACTCTCTCCCACCTCTGGAAATGTTTACAATCCATTATGTAATCAGATGCACACACACTATCTAGCAGGAAATTGTGCCTCTTCACAGAGGCCTGGCTTTTGGTATGTTTTGCTTAAACTCTTCAGAGATAAACTGCCATTTACCTGTTTAACAGCCCACATAATACATAGACTAGAGCTGTTCTCTAAAGATGCTCAGTCAATGACTTGTAATGGTTATGAACAATTACTTTTAGATTTAAAAAGGAATGAGATTAGTACATGGTACCCTTATAAACTATTTCCTAGGTCCTAAGTCAACCTAAGGGGAAGAAATACGTGGTAGTCAAATTTGTGTGAGGCCTACATCAATGTTTGGTACTGCTTGAAATCTTTCTTAGACTTAGCAACTACACACAGGCTGCTGCCTCAGGAAATGCCAACCAGGACATTAACGACTGAAGTTAGAACCGAACATTAGCCCTAACAAAATAATAAGGGGCATAGGGAGAGAAAAATGACTTAATCTCTTCTTCAGGTTAGTATCTTAAATATTTAGAATTCAAAGATTTCTAGGCTATATGGGCAGTATTGTGGATTATCTGGTTTCCAGATAGACTGGGTTCACTCAAACCTAAATGAACCTTTTATTCTTGGAAGTATATATGGCAGAGAGATTGAATCCATGTGTGTCTCATTCATTTGCACACTGACTGTAGAAATATCTTTAAGTTATACTCTGGAAAAGATCCATAAACCTTAAGCAAGTATACCGTCTCTTCCACCTAAAGACCTATTGAGACTCATGAGTGGCAGTGCCTTCTTCTTGTCCCTAACTCTTGCCAGCTCTTGTCTCCTCTTACATACAAACAAAGCTCAAGTGAACCAGGAGTCATTTAGAAGGCAGTCAGAGTGCTGTCCTTTCATCAGCTCACCTGGTGCTCTAATAAAATATCCAAGAGGCTCACATCTGGTAGGTAATAAAATCCAGAGTGGAATGAGGACGCCTAGCTGCTGAGGTGCTCTAGCCACTAAACAAAGCCATGGCAAGATTATGTCAACCATAGCAATGCCAGGATTTTAATGAGGCAAAGCTGAGAGCCCTCTTTACGGATATTTTTCCTGTCCTAGGTTCACTGGCTCTGCTGCTCCCATGCTGCCGAGTGCTCCACACACAGCACCATCAAACTGACTCACAACCCAAGCAAGGAAAATGCTTCTTAATATGACAGAATCAAACACAATAACACTTATCTCCCACTCCCATGTCCCCAGGGTGGTGGCATTGAAGGGTGGATCTCCTTTTTTCTTCACCTCGTCTTAGTCTCCCAAATAAGAATAAATGTTAGATCTCCTTGCAGGAAGAGACAGCTATGCCAACCACACAGGACGTGTTCTGACTGTCAACTGTGATGGATGAGATTCTGTACATTTAATAAATATAAATGTCATAATCCAACCATCAAATTTAATAAACAAAAATATCACAAACCATCTTTCCTTCCTGCTCCATGTGCTCCTTTAAAGCTGATAACATTAGAACACATCTTGCCCAAGCTATAACCTCACCATCTGCCTGGCTCAACTTCTGAAGACTTGGTATGGGCTAGAAAGAAAAGCAAATGACTTCACACTGAGGAAAGAAAAAAAAAAAAAAAAAAACAGAGGGGGAGGGCGGAGGAAACTGGATGGCTTTTCTCACTCCTCCTTTTCCTTCTGACCCATTTGTTAACTCTAGAACCAGATGTAACTATATGAGCATTAGTTCAACCCTCAAGAATTATTATGAAGGCAGGTCATAGGGAGCATTTTTTTGCATGAGCTACACAAACTAAAAAGCATGTTTTACCAACAGACTGAGTTGCTCATTTCAATGCTTTGATTTGGAAATGTGTGCAATGAGATGCAGAAAGTAACTGATTAAGAATACACTTTCTTCTGATGTTAAATTAATAATAATCATAACCACAACAATAAACACATACCAAAAAAATAGTTTCATTCCCAGGGGATACAGAAGGCAGATTCAAAGCTATAACTGGAAAAGTTTCTTTATGCTGAGGTTTAGGAAACCTTAGTGGCTAAGGGAATGCTGAAAACGATAACCAAATCCAAAGAACTCTAGATAATGTCTCACACCATGAGGGAACGAAAGATCTGCTAGATCTCAACATTTTAACATGCTCTTTTATTGAGAGCCTGCTGTGTCCCACATACTATATATACATTTTTACGACTTAATCTCATTAAGTCCCTTTAGGAATATACAAAAAAGATACATTTAACCCATTTTAGTGACTGAAGAGTACAGAGGCTATATAAAGTGCTCAAGTTTACAGCACTAAGATTTAGTAGAGTTGAGATTCAAGCCTAGGTCTAACTTACCCCAGAACTGCTACTCCTTCCTTTCTGGGATACCCCAGTTTTCCTTTGGGGAGCTAATCCTCCCTCACCATCAAACCACATATTTTGACCATAATTCCCAGTTCCAGGATTCCCATTTATACCATCTGGCTTGGAGCACATGTTCATAGCTAGTATGGTATGAGTATGTTATCAAGAAATGGATTCAGACGCTCTAGAGATATTGGTGGCTAGAGTGGTTGTAGGTTGGAAAAAGGACATTTCCTCACACCTAAAAATACCCAAGGTGTTCAAGTTCAATCAAAAGAGATTGTGAGTTTCAGGATATGTCCAATGGTTGCTGCTATTCTCATTTCCCATCAGAGATCCCTAGGCAGGACTCTGTGCAAACATCTGCATAAGAAAAATCATTTCACCACTTCCAGGTGTGGTATAATTTTCCTCTCTTTAGTAACCAACCCACATGCTTCATTTCTTCCAAAGCACACTTCAAACCTCACATCTTACACAGTATGCTTCCTCAGGAAGCCAGAGAAACTGAGTGTCCCTACTTGATTTCCAAGAGCCCAGCCATTTCATTCCCTTTCTGGTTCTATGTGTCTTGGGTTGGCCAGGTCCTGGAGCTCATCTCAGTCACTAGCAAAGTTACAGTACCCCATGACATAACTGAAGCAGCAGAAATAAGGGGGGTGAAGAGGGAGTTGAGGGGGTGAAGAGGGAGTTAAGGGGAGTTGAGAAGTATCTCTGCAGATTTGCTGGTCCAGGCAACCTCACTGGAAACTGAGTATCAACGGTTCTTTAATATATACGACTCAGACACCTGCAGTGCTGGACAGTGAGGGGAGGCAAGAGGATGCAGACTGAGCAGAGGGGTCTTTTTACTTGAGCCAAAGTCTCCCTACATTCCCTTGATACACAGTGGAAAAAAATAGCAATGGAAAAAATCTCACAGAGATTCTGCTACCAAATTACTACTGGGACATCACATTGTGATCGAAAAATTTTATTTGGAGCTGGGTGGGATCTCTGATTACAAAGGGTCTCTTTCTCTTCTTAGTTTTGATTATATTGCAAGACATTTTGCTAGTGTCACAAAAATTTAATAACTTCAGTGTAACAATTATCATTTTTCCTCTTGACAGAACTCTTAGACAATGGGAAGCAGCAGTACTCAGGACAATTATTGCTGCTTACCAGAGAGGCCAGCAGGGGTGGACAGAATTCTACAAGAGACAGTCCATGCCCTGAAAGCTAGGAATCTAATTTACCCAAAGGCCATGACCAATGCTATAGTTTAGAGACTTCTACAATTTTCCTAGCATGATCTCATACCTTGAAGGTCAATGTTTACTATTGTGAATTCTTCTCTGCAGAGTCTTCCAATTAAAAAAAGAGAGAGAGGTGGGAAGGGGGCGGTGAATGAAACCAAATTTTCCACCTCTAATACCAAAATAAGACACATATAAATGTTAGCAGCAGAGAGGTGAGAAAGTGGAGGGGAAAAAAAGACAGAATTCATGCCTCTCTCTTCTGTTCAGATTTGTCCTTCTTTCCTCGCTTATGCTTTCAAAAAGGACTAAGAGATGCATGCAACGGATCCTGCAGGTTGCTCACGGAAGGCTTCCTCCCCTCTGGACTGTATTCACATTAGTACCAGTCAACAGCAGAAGAATTTGGCATCTGCTAATTACTTTTTTTTTTTTTTTTTTTT
>NW_012104254.1:2406814-2418003 GCF_000951045.1 Mandrillus leucophaeus
GACTCAAGCAATCCTCCTGCCTCAGCCTCCAAAGTAGCTGGGACCACAGGCACACGCCACCACAACCAGCTAATTTTTTGTATATTTTGCAGACACAGGGTTTTACCATGTTACCCAGACTGGTCTCGAACTCATGAGCTCAGGCAATCTGCCTGCCTTGGCCTCCCAAAATGCAGGGATTACAGGCATAAGCCACCATGCCCATCCTGTTAATTACCATGTTAAATTCAGAATATTAAATCACGATAGCCTGATGGTCTGCCTCCTTAGTTAAACCTTACAATATTCATGTCATTTTAACTGTTTTCCATGGATGCTGGAATAGAGAAAGGTTAAGTATGTCACCCAAAGACACACAGCAAGTACTTAGAAATTAATCCTGGGCATCTGGCTTCCTTCTAACTCTACATGGGTTAGCAATGGCTGACTAGGCTGGGAGCAGTGGCTCACACCTGTAATCCCAGTACTTTGAGAGGCAGAGGTGGGCAGATCACGAGGTTAGGAGACTGAGACCATACCGGCTAACACAGAGATACCCCATCTCTACTAAAAATACAAAAAATTAGCTTGGCAGGGTGGCACATGCCTGTAGTCCCAGCTCCTCAGGAGGCTGAGGCAGGAGAATCGCTTGAACCCGGGAGGCAGAAGTTGCTATGAGCCAAGATTGCACCACTGCACTCCAGCCTGGATGCCAGAGCGAGACTCCATCTCAAAAAAAAGGCTGACTAATAGCAGACTTATTTTGAAAATGCTTGCTAGCTATTTTTCCATCAGTAGATGTTACCTGGTAGTTTGTCTCATAAATATTGTATCGTTACGATTCCTAAGATCTCTGTCAGAGTTCTTAACTTTTATGACAACAGGCAACTTAGAACCACTTTGCCATACATTAGTCCATAATGTACAAAATAAGTGATTACAAATGGGTTGTAGCTATCTAAAGCATGTCTGCTAAACAACTGACCCTGGGCAACAGTGAGAATCCGAACTTGAGTGCTGCTTCTGTGAAATGAAATGAAATCAAATGAGAAGGGCTTTCTGGTTCTTTGTCTCACAATGAATGGCTACAGCAGCCACTTTTCTTTTGATTAAAAACAGCTTCTTGAAACAATAAACCCCACAAAAAAACTATAAAAGACAAAAATACAAACATAGTCATTTTCTAACAACAGCTATTACACTGTCTGCTGAATGTCTCTATTAGAGTAAGCTGAATGTCTAGTTCTCTAAATTTTAATTTCTTTGTATTCCCAAAGCAAAGCAACCTCATAAAGAACTAAGGCCATCCCTTGAGGGTAGAGAGACCCAGAAACAAATTACTCTTGGGGATATTACCATTCAAGTTCCCATTGAAAACATTTTTATACAGAAGAGCCCAGATTAAAGTAAATTTCAAGGGCAAAAAAGAAATCAAATTTTAGAAATTCAAACTTTAGCAAAGTTGCAAATAAAAGGATGAAAGGGTGTTGCTTGGGTGATAGTGAGAAGTTTAGGCATTTTTGGGGGTATTTATTTTATTCATTTTAATCCTCTGTCTTTTCCACCAAGGATTGGAGATGGCTTACAGATATATAACAAAAAATAATTCTTAAAAATTGAAGGAGTCTAACTAAATATTTTGGATAAGAAACTCTAAGTGATATTAAGAGAGAGGAATGTAGACCATATGGTAATGCAGAGCTGCTCCCAAGCTTCCTAGCAGCCACAATAAAAGGGGAAACAATAATTTATAAGACTCAGCATGTCAACAAGACATCAGCAAACCAAAAGTTCAGGAGAATCACAATTCCTGAAACTGAGACTGGAAGCATTTTCCCCATAGCTTCTCATAAAGAGGATGCTCAACAGCATCCCAACAGCAGATACAACCAGGAGCTCCTGTAGGCAGGTTCATCTTCTGGTGTCTGCGATGGGATCAGGCCAAGGTCTGATTTAGTGAGCATAATTCTAAGGAAGGTGGGTTACTATGATTGTTCCAGAATAATCTAAGGCAGTGGCTTCAACCCTGGCTGTGCATTAGAATCTTAACTGGGGAGCTTTGAAATATCCTGATACCCAGACCATACCCCAGGCCAATTAAATCAGAATCTCTGGGGATGGATCCTAAGGGCCAGTATTAGAAGAAAATTAAAAACAGTTTCCCCTGTTAGTGCAGTGTGCAGACAGTGTCAAGAGCCATTGTGATCAAGAAGTACCCTTCTTTCTCCCATAGACACCGCCCCAGTTCAGCCTCAGAAGCAGAACACACACACACACACACACACACACACACACACCCCCACTGTGAGACTTGGGACAATATCCAGGTCCCAACGCGGGTTTGAGTTTTCATTTGCTCCTGTCTTTGCAAAGGATGGCTCTGGCTGTAGCCCTCTTCCCCAGAAGCCTCTCCACACTCTTTGTGCCTTGACTCTGACCTAGCTCTTGCTGTCAATCTCCATACATTAACTTTCATCCAGTGATAATGTGAACTGTAATTTTTAGGTAGGCATTTGTCTCTTTAGTCACAGTCACACAACACAGACACAACTCATAGTTTTTCTTTTCTGTTTATAAACCATGTAGACCCCCTCATGCATTTTGATAGATACCATAGAATGGATAACTCAGTACCCACTCCAGTGCTTCCCCTCTACCATTTCCTCTGCTTCCACTAGAAGGGCTGGAAAATCAACATACCCACCCAGCTTCCCATATCACCAGGGTGACCACACAGCACTGTCCTGGTCATAGATAGCAGCAAGGCCCCTAGAGAATACTCCTGTTCCTAAATAAAAAGACAGTGCCTCATCAAGAGAAGGTTTTTCTTGTCTTCCTTCTTCCTTCCTGGGAGCAGCCAATTGTCAATCACACAGATGAAAGGACATACCATGCATGGAAAGGGAACCAGGGTGACCACACAGAGCAATGACGCGAGTCCTAAACTCCTTACCCTGGGACTCCTTGTAACATGAGGAGAATAAACCCCTGCTACATACAATCACACGCAATCCCGGCCAACACACAATATTGCTAGACAAGCTCCTTCTAACAGAGCTTTCAAACAGCAGTTACAATCTTCTATTAAATAAACCTAAGGTACATACGTAGATGTAGGCATAGCCCTAAATGACTGACAGATTTCAGTAGGGAAGTGGAGTGTGGTGGCACCCACCTGTAGTTTCAGCTTTGCAGGAGGCTGAGGCAGGAACAGCACTTGAGCTCAGGAGTTTGAGGCTACAGTGAGCTGTGCTCACACCACTGCACCCTAGCCTGAACAACAGAGCAAGACCTTGTCTTAAAAAGAAAAAAAAAATCAGCAGGAATAAAGGATTTCACTAATCTACCCAATTCCTTCTCGTCGGCTACAAGTTAATATGACTGTGCCTTTTTCTCTGCCCTAAGAATTAAGAACAATAGGGAGGCTCCTCCTGTCCCTGGAAAGGAAAAACAACTTGTTTTGTAATCCAAGGATTACAGAGGAGATGAGTTAAATTCACTAAGACAAGAAAAGGCCTTAACAGTGAGAACTGGAGATGGCCCAATCCAAGGGCAAAGAAGGATCCTCCCAACACAAGAGAGGAAACAAAGGGTTGTGGCAAGTTCCTCAAATGACAACCTGGGTGGTAAATGAGGATAAGAATCATGACTCTGAGGGCTGGCAGGGTGCCCTATGGGTTGACCCAACCAGCCCTCTATGCCAATGCTGAGCAGCGCTTCATTTAGCAGAAGTCTCATTACAAAGATTAAAGCCACCATGAGCTAGAAACACAGTGTTTTAAATTTCTTGGCACCACCTAAATTCCAGGGTTCTTATATAATTCATTGGAGGGGGAAGGGACCCCTTAAATGATAGTGAACCTGCTTTGTTAAGTGGAAACTTAGAATGAATATGACTGGAAAAAACAAAGAATTGTGAGGGTTGATGGTTCTTGCATCTGAGCACTAGAGAATTCATTCCTATTTCCCAGTTGATTATGAAAAGAGGTGCCTATTCTGCTGCATAATCTTGGGAGCAACCCAGTAGCTAGGGAATTAAATTTATCTGAAGATAATTAAGCCTTGGAGTAAAGGTTCATATTTGGTTCTGATCAAACTAGATAAAGGGTTGAGGAGGCCACGTTTCCCTTCTGGTGATGTTGTGGAATCACAGAATTGGAAAACAGAAGGAACTTGAAAGATCATCTGGTCTCACAACTCATGATGTTCGAACAATGCCTTCCCCAACATCTCCATCAATCGTACCCACTCAAACCTTGACTTCCAAGCTCAAGGTGCTGTGTTCCTACCCTGAAGATACTAAAAACAGGGAGGTAAGAAATGAGTGCATAAAGGTTCGTAACAATATTGGTTTTGGTGGGAAGTGGAGCAAGAAAACAGAGTAAAGTCTGGAGTAGGAGGTTGTCCCCAAGGAAAAAGATCTTGAGTGAGGGCCTCTTGGAAGTGAGAGTTAATAAAAAATAGATCAAAAGATATTCAGGGAAAACCTTGGTAGAGTGGGGACGGACCACCAGTTTCACAGTGTTGCTGTGGACTGATTGTCAGGGGAGGGTCATACAAAGGGCTAGCTGAGGTGACCAACAGAAACAAGAAAAAGGATTTAAAATATGTACTAGATGGGCAATGCTCTATTCGCAATTCGAATCCTACTTCCTCTTTTCCTCTGTAATATTAATTTTCCCCAGGAAGATTGTTGCATTTCTTCTGGAGTTTTGAAGCCATTAGGAATGCTCTTAAGTTTTTCCACCACCTTTGTCCGGCAATAAACCTTACTGAATTCGGCAGCAGTCAGCTCTCTGAGCATTATGTAGGGGGTATGAGAGGAATTTGAAAATTTTATGGTCTGAAAAGTGGGCCTTAGCACTTTAGCTTTTATTCTCTCAAAGATCTTATAAATCCCTCTTCATTTAGCAGTTTTCAAGGAAGTGACAGCTTTTGTTAGTCAGGCTAAAGTGAGATTAGAAGTAAAAATTTTACCCATTAATCCTCACTGATTAAAGTGAAACTAGAAATCAAATTGTTACCAACTGTGCACTAATTTCAGCTTAATTCTTTGGCAAGAGGTGTTGGAAAGTTTCAGCTGGCTGCACTAATTCACAATGCCTTACTACTGATGGCAGCATGTCAAGGTCTCCTTCCCTCCTGGGCCTGGGGTGTGAACAATGACTATTTCAAAATCAGTCCAGTAGGATATAAACATTAAATCCTTAGCTATGTTGTTTCTCAGCCATCAGTTTCACACCACTCTCTCTCCTTATTCGCCACCAGCCTCCTCCCACTCCACCAACAGTGATGAAAAAATATCTCCCCAGAGACTACAAAATCACAGCCGAATGGCTGACCTCTCCGCATCAAACAGAATGTCTGCAGCATCAAAGCAGGTGTCGCCCCACGCAAGCCGTTTCTATTACAGCACTGGGAGTGGAAGACAGTCTTCATACCAATAAGCCACGTCAATTCATCAATCAAAATGAATGCATGCACTAATTAAACTAGCAAAAATATAAAAAGGCATTTGTGTTGCAGTCAGGGAGAACAGCATGGGGAGGGAGACATGGAGTTAAAATTCAGAGGAAGTGAAAACTTGACAGGCACAGCACCAAATACAGAAGGCAGTAATATAGTATAGCATAGTAAATACAATTGATAGTATTTTCTTACCTCAAAAATAAACCAACCAACCAACAAGTGGCTCGTACACACACACACACACACACACACACACACACACACGCACAGTGCCCTCTGAATTGTGAACATTCACTGAGGAGGCCTATGAGCAAAGACAAGCTTCTATCTCTCTTCTTCATATCACTTCTACCTTATTACTGAACATTTCCCCTACTACTTTCGATGGCTTTTCAGGGCCAGTATGAACAGTTGTATAGTTAGTGCACTGCACAAAGGCTCCAAGCTGAGGAAAGAATGGAGGATAAAATTTAGTCCATGTTCCAATGGCCAAGTCACATGCCTTTGGCATGAAGTTGCTGTAATCAGGAAGTGGTGCTTTTTTCTTCATATAAAGGTGTCCTCTGCTTGTGCACCCAGTGTCCTCAAAAAGCTTTTGTGGTGCTTTTGTGCACCACAAAAGCTAGCAGTGTCCTCATCCTCGCTTTTATTTACTTCTGTGTCCTTCTGTTTCTTCCTTCTGAACTTTGAAGACTTCAACTGTTTCTGTATATGATAAATATTTTAACAAAAAGGAAAAATCTCAATTATCCTCTGAAGCGTTTCATCTATATGACACCAAGAATCCACATATAAGGGAAATATCTTAATGCTTCGTATTGTGTAGACAAAACATTTGGTTGATCAATTTAGTTCATGTTTCTTTCAGATGCTTCAGTACCATAGAAACACTATCGTACCCACTCACAGGTTGAGTTCTCCTACATAATGTGCAAACTCATTTTTCTAGGCTCAAAGGACCAAATTCAATATATTAGGCACTGAGAAATAATAGACAGTTTTTCTCTTAACACTAAATGAGCAGCGTTTAGCCTATCTGCTAAATATTATGGGGAAAGTACTTTTTATCTTTAGTCCAATAGTTTGATGTTTCATTTGATAACAAGATATTTTTGTTGTCTTTTGTCTGTGTTGTAGAGTAGAAAAACTTTCAATATTTGCCTCAATATTCCAGTTTCATAGTCTTTCAGTACACTGTTTTCTTTTAAAGCCTGCCCTTGAATCAACTTGAATGAGCTTCTTAAGGCTGTCAGGATAAACAATTTTCCCAAACTCAGTTGTCTTTGTTTGAAACAATGATTGAAGTTATCTTTGTTTGAAGACAATGATCATAATGCATCACAGATTTCATTCAGATCTACTTGCATTGCCAAAGCACTCTATACATCACCACGTGGTAGATGGCAAACGCCATTCTCTCCATTTCCCAAACAGAGAAGCAGTGGCTGGCCAAGTTAAATGGCAGGTCCATGGTCAGTGAGTCAACAGCACAGCAGAGAATTTTCCAGATCTTTCCAAAACTGGCCCCAGGCAACACACTTGGTGCACAAGGGGTGAAAACTGAAACTCTTTTTCCTTTCCCCAAGGCAGACTGTGAAACTGTAAGGATGAGCTGGCATTTTGTTTTATTTTTTTGTAACAAACTGTTCTTTTCACGGCAGTTGGCCCTGGGGGAGTTTCAAATAGCACCACTTGGCTGCAGCTGTGGGTGTGGCCCCACTCAATCCCAAGGCAACTTGAAGACCACAGCTGTGTCAGGCAGAGTGGATCTTAAAGTTGACATCTGGGCTGCACACTTTCAAATTCACCCCCGAAACAAGTTGAGTCATTTTCACAAGCCAGAACTCATTTGAAGGCTCTGTTCTTCCTTTGCCTGTGGTTACTTGAGGCGCATCAAATATCACCAGAGACTGACGCCCACATTTGGCTTAGGCCAATTTCTGAATCATCGTCCCTGAGCCCTCCCTTTGCTAGTCATGAGAAACACTCTGCATCGGAGATTATAAAAGTGGTCAGCAGTTTCGGGGATATTGCGTAGATTTTGTTTGGTCGGTTGCTTTTGAGTTTTTGTTTTTTTATGTATCATCTCTCGGGTTCTTTGTGTGTGTGTGGCTATCACGTTTGCTTGGACAAATGGGATATGTTCCCAAATCCAACAGATTCATACACAATTCTAGAAAAAACTTTTAAGAGGTTATTTTGTTTTTGTACCCCTGCTTCCAGCTGGAACAAATAATTGACACAGTCATCCTCCCTCATTAGTGTCCAGTCCCAGCGATAGAGGTGTGAACGCTGAACCCCTCCTGGCCCTCCGAGTGGAGGAAAGGCAAGAGTCGCTTGTGTTTTTGTCTCGTTAAGTATCTGGGCTTGTGAATGGCCTTTCTGACAATGACAAGCTCATCAAAATGGGCGCCATCTGAGAGCTCAGGCCAGGGAGAACACCCCACCGGGCCTCCTGCCTCCGCCGCAGGCCACAGCGCTGCATCGTAGCGGGGGTGCGGGGGAACCTTGCGGGAGCCCTTGCCGGGCGGCTGCTATAGACCGAAGCGCCGCTAGGGGGAAGCAGGCCATGTCCGGGCCATCGGGGGAAGCTGCCCCAGGCAGTCTGCAGCGCAGGCCGTGCAGGCCTGGGGCAAGCCCGGGAGAGGAGCAGCTGTGAGGCCGCGACAGCCCGGGTCCTCGTTCCCTTTGCAGCAGGAGTAGCCGTCCCCGTTGGCGATCTGAGTCTCCTTCACCCTTTCCAGCCGGTCCTCGCACTGTTAGGGCTGCCTACCTCGCTCTCAGCCCGCAGCTCCCGCCCCGCACAAGGCCCAGTCCCCAGGCAACGGCTACCTTGGTGTCCCCTGCGTGCTGGCCACCGAGGGAATGGCGACAGAGACACGGGAAACAGCGACAGCTCACAGGGAAGAAAAGCCAAAACAAAGGTTGTGGAGAGTGCCAGCGTGAGGGCTAAAGAGGACGGAGAAGGACTCCACCCCACAGGCCCCTGAGTCGGCCACAGACGCGCCCTGGAGGATGCACAGGTCGTCCTTCGGGGGAATCTGCAGCTGGGCGCCTGTGGACTGCTGGAGAGAGAGTAAACCACGAATTTCAATAAAAGACCGAATAGGTCCTATAGGTATAATTAACATGCAAAATATGTTCACAGTCTGGTCAGGGGGCCTCTTTCCGAGAGAAAGGAACCAAAACTTCCCTCAGAATCACCAGCTTGTCTGTGGAGTGCCAGGCTATCCCAGAAGAAAAGCTGTGATCTTAGGCTCAAGGAAGAGTGACTGCACCCAGGCACTGTTCTTTTCTGGCTGACAATTCAGAGCAAGGTTCTGGGACCATGGCACCTTTCTCCTCCGTTTGCCCCTTTTTCTGCTCCACCTCAGCCAGTCCTGACTGCCTGGTGTTACCGTACACTTATAAATCCTGTCCCTGTCTGTAACCAGGGCGAGCAGTGACCCACTTGCTGATTATAACTGTTGATGCCACAAAAAGGAAAAGCCTGAATGCAATCCTGTGAATGAAAGCTCTTAAGAACATTTTCTGACCAATTTCCCTTAGTCTGGAAGTGGAGTTTTGAGGAGGGCAGTAGAGGGGCTGCCACTCAGGTTTAAACTTCCAATTTTAACCTTCACTCGGTGCACAATAGGAAACAAAGCAGGTGCTTGGTTGGTTCATTTTATTTCACTTTAGAAGTTGAGTTCTTAATCCCTAAATTAAACAATTTATTTCATATGAGCATGAGTAAGTCACTTGGTCTCTTGCTGGTCTTGTTTTTCTCATTTGCAAACTTGAAGGATGGATTAAGGTATCTTCCAATTTCAAAATTACAAATAAAGTTGTAGTGTCTGTTCAGGAATTTGCACAGGAGAATTCCTTATTTAAATGTATAATGCAGGGATGGAATGAAGGACATAAAATACTTCCAAAAGAAGAGAAGTAACAAAGCATTTTCTCCAGCTGAATCTCCATTTCCAAATTTTGCACTTTTACTGTTGATGATTTACTACTAAATGAGGGCACATTGAAAATAATGAATGCTCCTTAGTGAGAAAGCCATGTCATCTCTGAGACCCATGCAGATAATCAACCAGGGAGACCTAGGCATGAGACCATTTGCTATTCAGAAACCATTTTCCTGCATGCAGAAAAGGCTTCATCACTCAGACTTTAGAATCTGGGTTTTCGGTACCAAACCCTGACAAAGTACAGCTGATTTTCAGAGCATCTAATTCTTTTGTTCACACTTTGTCCTCTTCTCATTGTTCTTTAAGTTTTGGGGTTTCAGGACAACACAGAGACACAAATCCAACTCTGCAGCAGGAATATTTCTCAGTATGCACATCAAATTTTAACAGTCGTGAGAAAATCCACATTTAAGGCTGTTTCACCTAACATTTTTCTAAGTTGAGAAGTTTCCAACAGTAAAATTTAAAGTCTGTGGCTAATGAGGAACACAGATTGTTTTTTAAAACTTCGTGTTTAGAGGGCAGCTCTTCAGCCTTTCTGTTGGAACTATGACAATGGAGGTTTGATAAAATATGACTCAGTTTCAAACTATCAAATAGCGTTATAAAAATGTTTGGACTAGATTTAGTTCTCCTAAAAGGTGGCAGATTGATAGAGCATGGAGAAAGCAAGTCAGCTTCCAGGAATGATTGCTTCATGAGAAACAGGGCCCTTTTTCTCCAGAGGGACATGGACATTCCCAGACAACATCTTAACTTGAAGAGTTCTCAAAGCACAGAGCCCAGTTTCCTTTCCTAATGAGGCCTCTGGTGAGAGTGGGAATTTCTGTAGGAATTCTGCAGTGGAATGATACCTTCCTGAAACTAGAGGTTACCAAGTTATTACATTCTGATCAGCCAGCAGGGCTATCACCCCAGTTAAGCCTCCCAGAGCAATCTGTGAAATGTATTCTCTGAGCCTCCCAATCCCCTAGGTCTGCCACCTCCCTGCTGTGGTTACCATCCTCCTGCCCCCATCTTCTCATACCAACCACAGCCCCCACTTAATGGCCTGGGCTTCCTGGCCCCACTCTTTGGCTCTTCCCCCATTCTCATCCCCTTTCCTCACTGCCCTTCTAGGTGCATTTGCTCTCAATTGTGTGACTGGCACTACAGAGGAGGAATGACTTTGTAGGTGTCATTCTGTAAGAGTGATAAAGATGGATCATGTTTTATTTCCATGCTCATGGATAGGAAGAATCAATATTGTGAAAATGGCCATACTGCCCGAAGTAATTTATAGATTCAGTGCTATCCCCATCAAGCTACCAGTGACTTTCTTCACAGAATTGGAAAAAACTACTTTAAATTTCATATGGAACCAAAAAAAGAGCCCACATAGCCAAGACAATCCTAAGCAAAAAGAACAAAGCTGGAGGTATCATGCTACCTGACTTCAAACTATACTACAAGGCTACAGTAACCAAAACAGCATAGTATTGGTACCAAAACAGATACATTGGCCAATGGAACAGAACAGAGGCCTCAGAAATAACACTACACATCTACAACCATCTGATCTTTGACAAACCTGACAAAAACAAGCAATTGGGGAAAGGATTCCCTATTTAATAAATGGTGTTGGGAAAGCTGGCTAGCCATATGCAGAAAACTGAAACTGGACCTCTTCCTTACACCTTATACAAAAATTAACTCAAGATGGATTAAAGACTTAAACATAAGACCTAAAACCATAAAAACCCTACAAGAAAACCTAGGCAATACCATTCAGGACATAGGCATGGG
>NW_012104254.1:2418418-2453035 GCF_000951045.1 Mandrillus leucophaeus
TTCCTCAAGGATCTAGAACCAGAAATACCATTTGACCCAGCAATCCCATTACTGGGTATATACCCAAAGGATTATAAATCATTCTACTATAAAGACACATTCACACATATGTTTATTGCAGCACTGTTCACAATAGCAAAGACTTGGAACCAACCCAAATGCCCATCAATAATAGACTGGATAAAGAAAATGTGGCCCATACACACCATGGAATACTATGCATCCATAAAAAAGGATGAGTTCATGTCCTTTGCAGGGACATGGATGAGGCTGGAAACCATCATTCTCAGCAAACTAACACAATAACAGAAAACCAAACACCACATGTTCTCACAAGTGGGAGCTGAATAATGAGAGCACATGGACACAGGGAGGGGTACATCACACACCAGGGCCTGTTGGTGAGTGAGGGGCTAAGGGAGGGATAGCATTAGGAGAAATACCTAAGGTAGATGACGGGTTCGTGGGTGCAGTGAATGACCATGGCACGTGTATACCTATGTAACACACCTGCACATTCTGCACATGTACCCCAGAACTTGAAGTGTAATAAAATAAAAAAAACTTTTAAAAAGATGGGCAAAGTTTTTTTTACTGTAAATGTTGTCTGTTGACCCTAGATAATTTAGGTATTGCTTCTTCAAATACCAGAAGTTGTTCTGATTCAAGACTTCTAAGGACAACAAAAAGAATAAAGGATTATTTGAGACAAGTAATCCTATACTATAGCATAAAAAATACACAGCTTGCTAAATAGATCATTTACACTTACATGTAAATACCTGTAAAACTCCAAACATACTCAGCTAGATTTTCCCAATGGCCTGACTATTAACTCCCTCCAAATAAGTTTGGAACTCTTAACAAAGACTGGTCAAAGACAATGTGTGTTGTTTACCTTCCTCCATTAATAAGGAACCATTGCCTTCTGTGTGCCATTGCTGATCCACTAATTACAAAATGTTCTGTGTCTGCTTGTTCAGAACTCATACTTTACAGAGTCATCTCTGTAAGAGAATTCCTTTCCTTCTCCCTTTCACCCTCCCTATCTTTCTCTCTCCATCCTGCACTGATGGAAGGGATTTTACCTGCCATCTTGACTTTTTACTAGATAAAGTAATGTATGAACTGAACATCTTGCCCACCCCTCAGAAGTCACTGAGTTATTTCTTGAGTTGACTATCAAATGTTTCTTCTCTTTCCCACTCTGGTGGGTGCCGCTGTGGTTTCACCTGCCCAGCACTTGTCTCCCTGGGGTAGTGTTGATTAATCACATCTTGCTGGTTTCAGAAAAGCTCCATGAGCATTTTCACAGAACATACCCAAAGTTAGGAGCTAAATTATCAGCCAAGTCACCTGACTGCCCCCTTAATCACCTTTCTTTTTACAAGGAAGTAAAACCCATTTGCCTCACCCTCTGACATCAAGTGTCCCACACCCATATAAAAATCAAATCACCAGCCTGCACAACATGGCAAGACCCCCATCTCTACAAAAAATAGAAAAAAAAAATAGCCAGGTGTGGTGGTGCATGCCCATAGCTGCAGCTGCTCAAAAGGCTAAGGTGGGAGGATCACTTGAGCCTGGGAGGTTGAGGCTGCAGTGAGCCATTATCACGCTTCTGCACTCAAGCCTGGGTGACAGAGTAAGACCTTGTCTTTAAAAAAAAAAAAAAAATACAATCAGCCTACATACATGGATTACAAGCGTTCTTAGCAAGGCACTCTGCTAGGCACTAAGTAACCAGATACAGAGTCTAGCCAGGTAGCCAAGAACACTGCAGGATTTCTGAAAAGAGCAAAGGGAGCTACAAGATGGGGAAAGAGCTCCTGGAGGCCAAGTCATAGAAAATCCTGGAAAGCAGTGCATGACACCGGAGGTCCACACGGCCAAACTGTTTCAGCAGAACAACGCATTTTTGTGGAGTTCATTTAAACCATTATGTTGTGTACACTCCCTTTTGTTTTAAATGATACATCACTGCTGACAGTTGGCATGTACTGTTTTCATGGCTTAGCCTTTATAAATATTACGAGCACATATCACAGCAGTATTGTTATAACGAGTTACAATGATGTGTTCTTTGAGAGAGTGCCAGTGACTGGTTTATATCCTTGGTAATGTTGTCGCATCATAATAAATGTGATATAAATCTTTTTCAAGGTTCAGCAGTTCCTTTAAGCCAAAAACGCTACATATGGGTTGTGGAGTTTCCCATGTTATCCCCATTCCAACCTTTGAAGCCCGTTTCCTAGGTGTCTTGATATATATATTCCCCAATTTTGAGGATTTTAACATGGTCAGTGATCTAACTGCTCTCCTTTAATGGAGTGCAGCCTTTATTATAATCTGGAAATCATTTTAATCTAAATATCACCAACAGCCAAACATTATAAAATATGTGTAAGTCAAGTAACATTACAGAGACCCCAGCAGCTCCACAGTGGAGCCAGCCACAGCCACTGTGCAACCGTAAGCCTCAGGAGAGGGAGGGAGGGAGAGCAGGCATCTCAATTTGCATTTACAGGGATGCATCATTGCTGAGGGGGTACAGGAGAAAGCGGTCACCCTCTACAAAGGAGAGGGCCTTCAGAGGAGGGCCTTCTCTGAATATCAGGAGTCAAAAGCAGAGGATGGGTCGTGAAATAATAACCAGCAAGCTGAACACAGAGGTTTGAGAGAGTTAATCTCTTCCTGATGTGAACTTACTTTCTTGGTTTGGACAGGTGGTATCGTCTTTGTTCCTTCTTTCTACCATAAGGGACCAGGACAAGGCCTGAGAAATACAGACCTTTCATAATGGTGCTAAGTCCATGCTCACTGTTCTGGGGACAGGTAGCAATAACTCCCACAGCACTCACTCTCATCAGCCTCCGAGTCACTTCCTATAGAATGGAACCATCTTTGGTGCTTAAGCCCCTGATTGTGTCTACAAAAATGAGTCCCAGATGTACCGCTCCCTTTAAGGTAGGGTGTGTCAGAATGATTAGTTGGAAGATGTAGGTATACTGAAAACCAAACAGCTGAATCCTGGGTCATTAAATCTTCATTTAACCCTGCTAATCGTATACACGAGCCAAGAGCTGCCTTCAGATAATCATGCCCAACAGAAATTGGCTGTGGAAGCAGAATTGATCTATACTCAGCTGTCCCAAGCTCGAGGTGGTAATTCTTTTGCCAAACATTAATCTGTTCTGTATTATCAATGAAACCACACTTGAGACAGAACAAACCCAGGAGAGTGTGTTAGGAGATGCATAACACGGCTATGGAGAAAACTCCTGGAAAGGTACGTCCTTCATTAAAGCTCTAAATCATTTCCATTCCGGACCAGGCTAGGGTTACTTCATTACCTTTTCCTGTGAATTATTAATACCAGAAACACGAAGCCTTCAGGCAAGGGTTGGAGAAAACTTCGTGCACTGAGGAAATGAACCCCACCTATTTTTAAGTGCTTCTCCTCTTCTTTCAGTTGTTCCCTGGAATTTCCTCTGTTTTCCCCAGCTTAAGTGTTTGCGCATTTTAAATAGTGTTTGGGTCATTAGTGGATCTAGTGCTTTTGCTTTAGCTTGTTTATTCTTTTAGGAATATCTTTTTAAAAGAAAACTAGTTCCTGTCACTTTTTCACAGTGTATGTCCCAAGTGCCAAGTGACCCTTGAGGATGTAAGTTCTGAGAAAATTTCTCTAGGGGCTTTTTCCTTCAGTATGAAAATAAACTGGTATGTGAAAAATGATTTCCATCAGCAAACCCTTACTGTTACAACAATAATCTGTTGTAAGACGCATCACGAGACACAGACACACGGATTCAGGGGACAAGGACACCTGCTCTCATCCTACAGAGCGCTGGATGCTCTCCCCAGGTTTCATCTCAGACCATTCCTTCCCAACCCTTGGTGCCTCCTTACTTTCTCCGCAGTCTTCTCTTTCTCTTTTGATTCTGACTCCTCCGGGAGCACATTCGGTCTCATGACTTCTAAACTGCCCACCTGTTCTCCTACCTTTTTTCTAGCCCTGCATTCCTAACAGGCCACAGACACCCTCACTCTACTGACCCAAGTGAAAGGCATTTTGTTCAAAATTACTTTTATATTCTACATCCCCCCAAGGACTTATCTCCAGCACTGGCTGGACCTACTGGAGATGCTAAGTACGTCTTTGTGGGTTGATTGAAACCAGAAAGATTAAGTCGAAAGAAAATCTCCAGGTATGTACATTTTTAATGCCCTAAATACATAGACTTAGGAAGATCTAGGAAATTGAAGACTGGAAGACAACTGTGGAGACACTCTTTGGACCTCATTCGTGAAGTCTACATAGTTCAGAAGAAAACTCTGATGATGAAGCTACTGATCGGAGGCCTTCCAAGCTTGAGAAAGATGGGTTTTGCTGAGGGAGAAAAAATGTTCATGACGCTTCTGGAGCTTCCACCATGTCTCAGAAAATAACCTCTTGAGGAATTGGGGATAAATGAAATCAGAACCATGTGGGATATATTTCCCTTTATATACATATTGAGGCTATAAAAAATAAAGGGAAAGTATTCAGCTAAAGTTATTTAGGGTTTGGGTTTACTCACAACATCTGAAAAATAGTTCAAGATGTTAGTTGAACCCAAAGTGCAGCAGTGTTCACCTTCTCCTACTGAAAATAGAGTCTGTGTAGCAGCTGAGGGAAGACATGTTTAATGTCAAGTTAATGAAAGGAGAAAAAAAAGTATGTTGGAGCTGAAAGGAGAAGGGAATGTTCAAATATGCATAGAGAAAAATATGTTTAAAGCTAGAGGAACCTTGGCTAGAGAAAAGGAGCAAAGGATCCCACCCGAAGTTGGCCCTGGTTTCTGAGACATGTACCTCCCTGGGGCATAGAGTTCCCTAAGCAAACCCCACCTCTTCTCAAGACTCTCTGGTCACCAGGTTTTCCCCTCAAATATTTAAGCCTATTGCATCTTGGTTATAATAAGGGGTTCTTACAGGCTCCAAATATAGGTTTGAAATGTGACTGACTTTTAGCTGGATGTTTTAAAAGAACTGGCAGGTTTTATGTCTGGGTAGTTGAACTCCTGGATGCCCAAACACTCTTGATAAATTAGGATGATACCCAGATGCCCTGCAAGAGTGAGAGCCTGAAGACTAGCTGCCTGAGGTAACAGAACAGACTCTTAATCTATGGGTCTACTGTTATTCCTGCTGGGACCCAATGGATGATAGCACTGTCCCTCCATGCACTAGGTGCACGCACATGCACACGCACACACACATACACACACACACACCAGTTTTCTGCAGAACCATAGGCTGCACCTTTGCTATCATTTCTGCAGTACCTACTCTGTCTGGGTTGATGGGAACCGTGGGTGGCCTTGAACTCTCTTTTGAGCTGAAAATAGTCCCTTTTCTTTCTTCATTGGACCTCAAGAGGCAAGAGAAAGCAATAAACTTGACTTGAGGCCCTTTAATACTTATGGAATCTGGGATGCTCTTTAAAGAGGAAAAACCCTGCTTCTTGATTCACTTGTAGAAAACTAGAAAGCAAGTCTCAAATCAGACTAAAACAATCAGTAAGGCTTTGAGATGGAAGAACAAGACCACATTACCATATCCCATATGACGTCCTTGGATCGGGGATATAAACTTGGCAAAGTCTCTGAACGTCTTTTTGTTTCAATTTTCACCTATGAAATATAGGTTAACAATATCTCCTCTGCTGAGTTCATAAAGAGATTGTTATGTGACTAAATGAGATTAAATTCATATAAGTGCTTTGAAAGACATAAAACGTCCTAAAACATAAGTCTCCAGCATTCTCTTTATACTTCGCTTCTGAGCTTCAGGTGGTCTCCCTGGCATTTCCACCTGAATATTTTACTGATATCTCACACATAGCATGTCCAACATGGACTTCTTGATCATCTCCTACCAATTTCCACCTATTCCAATTTCCCCCATTTCTGTGAATGATTTTACCCTACCAGATGTTTAAGCCAGGAACCTGGGAGCTTTCCTTGAGACCTCTCTCTCTCTTGCACTCATACTGCCAATTAATCACCATGTCCTGTTGATTCAACTACACTTTTTCTGGAATCTGGGCACTTCTCTAGATCAGGCTGTATCATCCCTCATCTGAACCACCATAGGAGCCAGCTATGAGTCTCCATGCTTCCTCTCTTGCCTCAGTAGCCATCCAGCCCCATGCACCCCCAACCTTCCTCTGCACAGCCCTTAAAAAGTTCACTCTCCTCACTGCAGCAAGAACAGTCTTTTCAACTTGGTCTTGTCACTTCTCTGCTCAACATGCCCCAGAAGGTCTCCTTCAAGAATATAGGCATTCAGACCTGGTGCAATGGCTCACACCTATAATCCCAGCACTTCAGGAGGCCGAGGTGGGTGGACCACTTGAGCTTTGAGTTCAAGACCAGCCTAGGCAATGTGGCAAAACCTTGTCTCTACAAAAAAAAAAAAAAACAAAAAAAAACAAAAATTAGCGGGGTATGGTGGTATGTGCCTGTAATCCTAGCTACTTGGGAGGCTGAGGTGGGAGGATTACCTGGACCTGGAAGGCCGAGGCTACAGTGAGCCATGATCATGCTACTGCACTCCAGCCTGGGTGACAGAGTGTGACCGTGTCTTAAAAAAACAAAAACAAAAACAAAAAAACCCCACAGAACATTCAGAGAACGCTCCACTATGTTAGAACTTTGAACGTGTAACTTACCTGCTGGTCTTGTGGGACACACATGCAGAGCTAATATATCCCAAAACCCTCCCCTCTCCACATTAGCTCTGACAGAAGACTGCCAATTGGGTCTTCCTCAGCCAGTAGTCTTCACTGGACACCCTAAGAAGTGGGGGCCCCATTAAGAGGATGCATGTGTGCATGTGACTGCTTCTTTGTGTAATCTTAGTGTATACCATCTGTTAACCAGCTGTAATTTCAAGAGGGGGACAGGGGAGGGAATCAAGTATAATGCAATGAATAATAAGGTGAATTTTTTTTCATTTGTATTTCTTATTGATACTATTTTTAATTATCCAAAAACATCTCTCTCAATTTTGAGTATTTTCTTAATGCCTTAAAAAATTGAAATACAAGCAACTTTGTAACATCTAAATGCATATTCTTGGCTCAGTGGATTATCTAAGACAAATTTTTAATTCAAAACTGACTTCTACCACCCACTACTAGTGATTTGTGCTCAGAGGAAAGACAAACTAATTTTACACAATTTTTCAAGATATATTTAGAAAAGATAAATTCACTACCAGAATATTCCATAAGGTTTTACAAAGCTTAATATAAATACTTTCTGAATTATCTGCTGTTTTTAGATTATTAGGTCAGAATTTTAATACTTTTGGCCAAAAACCATTTTAAAACCTTCAGAGTAAAAATATAATGTAATTTTGAGAATGTCATACATTATAAAACAGAACAGAGCTAAAATATTTTTAAGCATTCAAGGTTTTTTTTTTTTTTCAATTATCTGTACTTCCATTCTAATCCAGAGACCCAAGTAATCAAGAATTATGTAACTATATTTAAATTTTGAATGGCACCTTTTCTCAATCATCTCCAAAAACTTTATAGATATGATCATGTATCAAGTATAATTCTTGAGCTCTCAGATGCAAAGAATTTTAGTGATTTGGGCAAAATTGCATACATATAGTGTAGGGATAACTGTTGGGAATCACAAGACTTAGAATCTTATCTTTTCCCTCTACCTGCTGTATCCCTGACAGTCCGCTGTATCATCCAATTTCTAAAACGTTCACCCGCAAAGTGAGCATACAAAGGCAGATGGCTTCCTGAAAATGTTTTCTAAGTTCTAAAATGCCTTGATTCATGATTCTGTGATTTCATATACAGGACAATTTCTAATGGGCAAGAACTTCTTTGAATGAATTCATTTATAGCAAAAACTAAAAATTCAGAATAAATAGTTTGAGCCTGACAGTAAGGTTTGAATGGAACATCACTTTGAAAAAAAAAAAAAAAACTAAAAATTACCAAAAGAGGTTTACATTATCATATATTTTAAAGTGTGGGCTATAATTGCAACTATAAATTACTTTTTAGAACCAAGAATGAAACAAGTAGATTTCTTCACATAACTTTTCTACCAGATTTTATGATAGTATAATACCACATCATGATATCCCTAAAAAAAAAAAAATCATAAAAAAAGTAAAATATTTTAGGACTTTAGTATTTTCTCAAGGCCCCTCTTAATCATTTGGTTTTGAAACATTTATGAAGAACTTCTAGTTCGTCATTTTTTTCTCTTTTACTTATCGTTTATTTTACTAATTCTTTAATTTCTATCTTTTTTATTTAAATTTTAATTTTTAGTTCTGGGTTACATGTGCAGGATATGCAGGTTACATAAGTAAAAGTATGTCATGGTGGTTTGTTGCACCTATCTTTCTATAGCTTTGCATATGATTCAAACAATTGTCAACATCACTTTTATCAACTTTACAAATCCTACATCTTTTGTAAGATTTACAACTTCACTTTGCAGACGTATACTATTTTGTTAAAGTAAATGGCAAATTTTGTGTTAACTGGGGAGAGATTAAGTGAATGAATTTTAAGTGAATAAATGAATAAATAAATAATATTAGTAAAGATTTTCATGTTATGATTACTTTTGCTTCTCTGCACAATGTGTAATGGAAAGACTCCGATAATAAGGCAGATTTTGTACTTGTGAGAGATGGAATCCATTTCACTTTTTGTCTACCCAAACCCATCTTAGACAAAAATGAAAGATGTTTGCCTGATTCCTGATCCCTGTGAGAAAATATTACGTTTTAGAAACACAAGACTGAAATTAATGGAATTCTCATCTTAATAATAAATAAAAGATTTCACAAAATAATGTTGTATCAACTAGAAAACAACTGTTTGCTATGATGGCTCATAGCAAAACTATGATAACTGTCTTCACAGGATTTTTCATAATGAGAAGTATTCCTTTTCTAGAATATTCTTTGTGGTAAATCCATGACATCTTTATGGTAAAGGCCATTTATCAGGTAATAAGGCAGCAGATTGCCCCACCAGGATTCTCAACTCGGGGCCATTTGTTCCTGAAAAAAGTGGTCCCTGTGTCCACAGTATAGAAGAAAGAAACGGATTGACCTATTGAAGCTGGAAGGTAACATTTAGAATATCTAATGAAAACAAATCTTTTCACAGAAGGTGTTCAACCAGCCATGCTGATGATTTTGCTTCTCCCAAACTGCTCCTTTCGTATATTTTGTTTGCAAACATGTCATTTGGCTCCAAGATGTAGTCCTGGTGTTCTGATGACTTGAGGGTACTAAGCATGAGGTTCTGAGCCTGGCTCCCTTCTACCCTTCACCTGTGCTGCCACTTCAAGCAGTCTAAGACAGTGGGTTACATCTGGTTGAGAGGCAAACTCAGGAAATGGAAATGAGACACTGTGGACAATAAAAGAGGAAAGTGGGGAAAGCCCACAGAAGGGTGTGTTGTCCAGTCAATGCTGTGAGTGATGGGAGCTCAATCCTCCAGGAGCTTCTGAGACACTGTATAGAATGTGCCTCAGAGGCCAGGTGCAGTGGCACAGTGGTTCACGCCTGTAATCCAGCACATTGGGAGGCCAAGGCAGGCGAATCACCTGAGGTCAGGAGTTCGAGACCAACCTGGCCAACATAGTGAAACCTGTCTCTACTAAAGATACAAAAATTAGCTGGGTGTGATGGTACATGCCTGTAATCCCAGCTATTTGGGAGGCTGAGGCAAGAGAATCACTTGAACCCAGGAGACAGAGGTTGCAGTGAGCCGAGATTACGCCTCTGCATTCCAGCCTAGGCATCACAGTGAGACTCCATCTCAAAAAAAAAAAAAAAAAAAAGTGCCTCAGAATTACCTGCCTGGGGAACAGATGAGGAAGCATTTCTCCGCCAGCTCTTATTTCCACTGATCAAGGGTTGCTTGTGAAACTTGACCTTCCTGCACTTCCAGGTTGCATATGTGAATGGGTTCCACAGGCATCTCTCTTACCCTTAATGTCAGAGAGGCCTTGGGACAGGAAGCAAGAGGTCCACGGTGTAGCTGAGGTGAGGTGCTGTCAAATTTGGCCACATAAAGCTAATTACAGTAGCAGCAGGTAGAGTAAGAGGTGGGCCGAGGGTGGGAGGTAATACAGGCAAAATGCTAAACACAGAGATAAAACCACTTAGGTGAAGACTAACAAGTGAATTGTGACAAAGTACCCAGCAGTCACACCAATTCTAAATGCTGTTGGGGATGCCAAGAAGAGTAAGTATTTTTATGGTACTTGCATATGGTGACACATGGGGACACAGGCAAGGGGCCATTTCCATACTGTTTCTCAAATGCCAGTTTCATCATGTTTGTATCCTCTGCCTGTTCAGAGGATGAGTGAATTCTTGGAAGCTTATTCTGTTAGTTTGTTTGGGTTTCTATGACAAAATACAATAAACTGGGTGACTTATAAACAACAGAAATTTATTTCTCACAGTCCTGGAGGTTGGGAAGTCCAAGATCACAGTGCCAGCATGGCCAGATGCTGGTGAGGGCTCGCTTTCTTACTAGATGGATGTCTTCTTACCATAACCTCACATGGTGGAAGGGGCAAACCAGCTCCCTTTGGCCTCTTATAAGAGCACTAACCTCATCCATGATGGTTATTCCCTCATGAGCTAATCACCTCCCAAAAACCCTGCCTCCTAATACCATCACCTTGGGGTTAATATTTCAATATATGAATTTTGGGAGGATGCAAACATTCAGACCATAACACTTTTTAAAAAACACACTCAGCCAGGTTTCACAGGGCCCCAGAAGCCTCCAGTTCAATCTCTGACTCCATAGTTCAGATGCTAGTAGAGAGTGTGACTGAGAGCAAGCACTCTACAAACAGTAGTAAGTCTTTACATTTTTACTCCATAACTGGTAACTAACCTTTCACTCTTTTTGCCTATACTGTTAGTTTTTTCTTTTTGTTTGTTTAAACCCCACGATACTCTAAAAAGTTCCTAAGGTTGCAAAGCCTATATTCCAAAGTTAAATCCCACTGCTGTCTTTGTTTATGTATGTCCCTGGGCAGGGAATGCTTCTGTAGGCTATTCCTTGAAGAATCAGAAGTTCAAGACCAGGCCAGGCATGGTGATTCATGCCTGTAATCTCAGTATTTTGGGAGGCCAAGGAAGGAGGACTGTTTGAGCCCAGGAGTTGGAGACCAATCTGGAAAACAGAGAGACACCACACCTCTACAAAAATAATTTTAAAATTAGCCAGGCTTGGTGGTGCATGCCTGTGGTCCCAGCTACTCAGGAAGCTGAAGTGGAGGATACTTAAGCCCAGGAGTTTGAGGCTGTAGTGAGTTGTGACCATGCCATGGCACTCCAGCCTGAGTGACAAAGTGAGACCCTATCTCAAAAAAAAAAAAAGGAAGTTCAAGCCCAGGCCTCATTAGTGGATATATTTCATCATGACAGAAATATTTATTGAGCATCTCTTCATGTGCCAAGTACTGGTGATATGGCTTGGCTGTGTCCCCACTCGTATCTCAAATAATCTCCACGTGTCAAGGGTAAGGCCAGGTGGAGATAATTGAATCAGGCAGGTGGTTTTCCCCATACTGTTCTTGTGGTAGTGAATAAGTCTCATGATATCTGATGGTTCTAAAAAGGGGAATTCCCCTGCACAAGCCCTCTTGCCAGCCACCATGTAAGATATCCCTTTGCTCTTCCTTCTCTCCCGCCATGGTGGTGAGGCCTCCTAGCCATATGGAACTGCCAGTCCATTAAAACTCTTTTGTTTATAAATTACCTAGTCTCAGGTAATTTCTTCCTTCAAAGAGCTCACAGTCCAGTGTGGAGAAGGAAAACAAGTAAAGACCCAATTATACCACAAAGGGATGGAGATAAGTGCAAGGAGCTGAAAAAATGGTCCACCCAGGCTTGGAGGAAGAAGAGAAGTAAGAGAGGGTTTACTGAGTTCTGTACTCAAGGAAAGTAGTAGGGGCTGCGGGAACACAGAGGAGTGTGTGCAAAGCCCCAGGGACAGCTAAGAAATATGAAGGAGACAGATATGAAGGACCTTGTATAATATGCTGAGCACTTGGCATTTTATCTTGAAGGACACAGAACCATGCAACAGACATCCAGAATCTGCCCACTTCTCACCATCTGCTCTAAGACATCATCATCTCTTGCCTGGATCATGGCAGTAGTCTCCTGATATTCTCCCTGCTTCTACTCTTGCCCCTCTACAATCCCTTCCCAACACATTACCAGGAGTGATTTTGTTAACTACAACTCAGATCACATCACTACTCTGCTCAAAACCTTCTCACAATGCTGCAACCCACTCAGAGTAAAAACCAAACCTCTCAATGGCAAGAGGACTCCCATGACACACACCCAATGCTATGCTGTCAACCCATGCTCCTGAGCCCACATCCAGCTACCAAGATTCCGCCCTCCTTGCTGCTCCTCCAGCGCGGCAGTCATGCTCCTTCCCACAGTTTCCTCTCCTAGAATGCTCTTCCGCGTGTCCCCATGGCTTGTCCTGCTTGCTTCATTCAAGTCTCTGCTCAGACAAATATCTGCTTTATCAGTGAGGCCTCCCTCAGCCAGTCTGTACATAAAATAAGAAATTCCCTTCCCTTCCTGCTCGTTTGCTTTAGGTCCCCTACCCCGCTTCATTTTCCCGCCTAACATTTATCACTCTCTGAAATGCACATTTTTGTCCAGGTTTTATAAATATCTATATTTTTAACTTATTAACATTGTTTATAGTCTGTCTCCCCCTACTACACTGTGAGCTCCATGAAGGCAGGAACTGTGTCTTGTTCTCCACTGTGTCCCCATTGCCCAGGTCAAACTAGCATCTCAGTAAGGATTTGTTGTAAGGATGACAAATGAATGACTTGAACGATTATAAACAGAAGGGTCGTAGAATCAGATGGCAATTGTTGAGAACAGATTAAAGAAGAGCTAAACCAAGGGGGCCAAGTAGCAGGTCACTTAGTTAAACCAATCCCAATCCAGGCCTGAGCTAATGATGGGGCAGAGGGGAGGGTAAGCGGGATGGAGGGCGAGAGGTACTGGCAAACTGAACTCTACAAATCTTGGAACTGACTGAATGCAGAGGTGAGTGAGTGAGGTGGGGAGGATTCCTGGTTTGCAGGAGGGAAACAGAGGGGCATCCTTCACTGAGTTCCAGTAGGACAGGCTAGGAGGAGGATGGTGGGGGAGGGGGCGGGGCAGAGGAAGAGGAGAGACTGAGATTTCCACCTGATGACCTCTGCTCATAGTGTGAAATAGATTTTTTTAAAGTTTGCTGAAAATGAGGGAGGTGTAATGAGACAAGAAAAAAACTACTGTGAAGACTAAATGAGAAAGCTCCTAAGTGCTACGTTAAAGGACAGACATCAAGGGCAACCTTGAAAAGAGAAAAGGCTCACTGTCAAGCCTTGGGCTTGGGTGTGAATCCAGCGTGTGGTGAATACAGGCTGACCTGGGGAAGGATCCAGGCCTGCGCTTACATCTCACCTCAGGAAACTGACTCCACCTTGTTGAGCCTCACTTTTTGTAGGAAAAGGGATGAGCACGTTCTAGCATGCCCAGCCAAGATGCGGCTGAAATAAGAATAACATGCCTGAAACTGGCACAGAGCTGGGGCCTGGTGGATCCAGACTGTGGGGCTCAGAGTGCTTACAATTTGGAGAGCACTCTTTAAAGACTAGAAGAGGAAATGAAAGTGAATGCGTACTTAGAAAAAGAAAAGGAATCACCATAAATTACATATTTTTAAGCTGCCAAATGCCATATGCATCACAAAATACAGAAAAATAACCCAATATTTTTATTAATTGCCTGATGAACCTCTATAATATTTTTCCCATATTTGGCTGCACAGTATTTATCACTTCTTTATATGACAATGATTTTGTAATATGATTTTTATAGAGAGAATAAAAGATAATTTAGCCTTTGCTCTAGTTCAATTGAACAAAACTTGTTTTATGTTTTTGATAGCTGGGATGCATTAAGCATTAAATAAAGACATATTTCTCTTTATAATATGGCTACAGGTTTGTACCCTAAAAATACAAGAATTGTGATCCATTCTATTTCTCACATTCCTAACAAAAAAGAAGAGAAACATATGGTGGGTTTATACATGGTGATTTGTGTTTCATTATTAAGTATATTCCTTACAGAAAAGAGCTTCTGTTTTCACCAGTCATTGATGAGACCAGCTTCTGCCTCTGTACATTTCAAATCTTGTGTCTCGTTCATCAGTCACCCATTTCTGATGCCGATGCCAGGCCCTGTAGAGCGTGTTGCTGTTGTGATACAACTTCTGGGCTCTGAGTTTTGTCCCCCATGCTGGGTGTCAGCTGGTGGACAGTGCATGTATTCTGGGAAGCTATTTCTACACTGGGATGGTTAGCAATAACATAACTGGGCATGAAGGGACTGTGGACCAGGAAACCAAAACAAAATGTTGTCCCAACCCAATTTCCCTTAACAAGGTCCCCAAAATACTAGTGGTCATCTTTAAACACACCTACTGCTCAATACTAAAGGAAGTACCTATCAAAAGGGGAAGTAGGAACAAACAAAGACAGTGATCCTAACTAACTGCACTTAAATATCTTATTTTTCCAAACTTTACAAAACACGTGGCCAAGTGAACATATTACTTAGGTGCTACAGGGTCTTGGAAAGGAAATGTGCAAATGTGGAACCTAAAGCTCAAGGTTCATTAGCCTCTTGGTAAACCTGCATCTAGTTGTAACCATAACAGGCAGTCAACAAATCAGCGTCCTCTCTTCCTCTCACATAAGCTGTTCTGTCATAGTGCCTTCCAGGACTCCTGTGCCCAGCACCCAGCACCCAGCTGTGCCTGCAGGTGTGCTCAGCCAGTATTGGTAGCCATTGGATTTTATTTACCATGCTCAGCTGACTTAACTACACTTTGAGTGGGTGTTTATTTGAAGCAGGTTGATTTTCTTAAAACAAAAATAGATTTGAAATTTGTAATACTTTATCCGAAATTATTTCTTAAAACATAGTCTAAAATAACAATAGTCATTGAATAAAAGAGTTGGGGGCTGGATTTTGAAATCCAGATATACCCCATGAGAATAATGCTTTCATAATACATTCAACTAACATTTCATTTACATCAATGGCATACAGACACAAAGAAACTTACTGTGAATCTTGGCCATAATCTGCTGTCTTCACTAAAGTGTGTTGGGTTTAGATTATAATTTTCCCCCCCAAGATAAAAAATAGAAAGAGAGAGGGACAGAGGGAGAAAGAGAAGGAAGAAAGGAAAGAAGGAAGGAAGGAAGGAAGGAAAAGGAAGAGCTTCTCCACAACCATTTGTTGTGTCTTTTAAACAATTAATTTTTTCCTCAAAAAATAGAATGTGTTTCTGTAACCTCTTCTATCTAGAGTGCAGAAGTAAACAGCAATCTTTTCCAGGGGCTTAAATACTCTTTGTTCTAAGCAAGATTCTAATAAATGCACACAATTCATAAGTGAGACTTTAAGGACTATCTCCCAGATTTTAAAGCAATCCAGGATTTAATAGCAATCAACAGAATCAAGGCAAAGTGAAACTATTACAGCTGAACACACTGGAAAAGTAGAGTTTGAATTGATGCTGCATATTATTCATTTTGACAAGTGCAAACTCACATTGAAGATAGCAGGAGTAGAGACGGGGATTGCAAGGAAGGGTAATACAAATGTATTATTAACACAGAAACAAATCTGACTTTAAACCTGGTGTGCCTCTTGGTTAGTAAGAATAATAATAAGGTCTTGAATTCTCATTGTACTTTGCATCAAAAGTAATCAAAGAACTCCCAAATTTTCGTGAGAAATATGGTATCTACATTAGTTATATCTTCCAGAGGAAGCCAATTACCAAATTAAATGTGGGCACATTGTGGGTAGATGCAGACAGGAAATGTCAAAAATGCACTCAGACACTGAGAAATATGGAAGGTAAAGCTGAAGTGTTCCCCCCAATCAAAGGTCAGCTAGGCAGCTAATCAGCAGTTGGCCCAATTCATAGACCGAAGAGGCACTGAAGACAGCCCCAATGCGGTAGACCCCAGCAAGTCTCTGGACCTCTACTACAGACTAGTTGGGAGGTGCCCCAACATAACATCTCAGAAAATTGCCTGTGGTTGATGAGGTCTAGTGGACTTTCACAAATTCTCCAATACAATCCAGAGTTCAGAGATTCTCAGGATCCCAGGTCTCCATGGCAAATATTACACCCGGTAATCTGTAGTGAGCCTGCCTGCCACGTGCATATACAGGCACAACCTATATGCATTTGTCTCAATTACCCTCACTCTGATGGATGGAGGACTCTTTTGATATGAGTTCTATTCTTATTCCCAGTTTTCTTATGAGAAAATGGAATACAAAGAGGTTGAGGAACTTGAAAGAGTCATATCTTGGTGATGCTAACACAATGACAGAAAACTTAAAACAGACAAAAATCTGTCCTTTAACAAATATTTATATTGTATTTGTTTGCCTACTGGATCCATGGACTATTCAAGACTTACAGGTACAGAGTTAAACTTTCGGGGTTCTGATTTCCCATGAGACTCATCCTCTGACTCCTTGCTCTATTCCAGTGCCTCCTTAGTAAGAAATTTACAAATGCAATTGCTAACCGAGTGTCAAAAACAAAACCAAGCAAAAGATAAAGAATGTGATCTGAATTTACCTACCACAGAAGCTGCTTCTGCCAGGGAAATTTACTGTCTGTTTTCTACAGGAACATCTGTAGCCTAATAAAGAGTTAAAGTGCTTGTTGAATAATACTGTGGCTGTCACAGGTAGCCATTATTCTAATACCACAGCTCCTCCTGAATTAGTGTCAAGTATGTAAGCCCAAATTTATATTAGCATAAATATTGAGAAATGCTTAACACTGTGGTGTATTTTTGATTTATAGGAGGACAAAACAAAACAGATAAATCATTTTCCTTAAGTGCCATGGCAATACATCTTTAAATAACCAGCCCGACTCCAAAGGCACTAATTTCTCCTTTACCCACATTTGTAACTCTCATTAGTATCCAATGGAAGTTGTGCCCACCAGGGAAGAATAAAACTGAATGGATACTTTGTGCTTTAGGTTTTCAGAGCAACATGATTAAAGCAAATCTTTTGACATAATCATGGAAAAGCAGTGCTGCTAAGGCAAGGAATAGCAATTAACAGAATCAAGGCAAAGCAGCAGAAGCCCAAAATCAGATGTTCATTAACATCAGAATATATGAAATTCAGCAAAAGTAGAGATCTTGAATGGATTAGTTCCCTATAGAAATGTTTTCATGTGTAAAGAAAAGGAGAATATTTAAATGAAACCACATCTTTCTCATGGGTCCTGGAAAGAATTCATATCCATTAGGAGTTCATTGTTCTTTAAGAATTAAAAAGAAGTGCGCTGGGTATGGTAGCTCACGTCTGTAATCCCAGCACTTTGGGAGGCCAAGGCAGGTTGGTCACTTGAGGTCAGGAGTTCAAGACCAGCCTGGCTAACGTGGCGAAACCCCGTCTTTACTAAAAATACAAACATTAGCCAGGTGTGGTGGCCTGCACCTGTAATCCCAGCTACTGGGGAGGCTGAGGCATAGGAATCACTTGAGCCTGGGAGGCAGAGGTTGCAGTGAGCCAAGATTGCGCCACTGTCACTCCCCTTGGGTGGCAGAGTGAGACAGTCTCAAAAAAAAAAAAAAAAAAAGAATTAAAAAGAAGTAATAATCAATAATGTAGTCAGCATGTATATATCAAACAGATAAAGTCAAACCACTTTCTAAGAAATCAGTGAGATACATATTATGAATTTGTATTCTATTGGACAGGCACAGATAAAGAAGAGAGCGAGGCATAATCCCGGAACCGAACTCAAGATTTTCAAGTTGGGTCTAAAATTTTCTCACAAGATGCTTCTTAGTGTCAAAACTAATAGTAGCAGAGTGAAGAAACTACTACCAGCAGTGGTATTCAGGAATTTCCTGAGCTGGACCTTAAACTAGGTTGGTAGCTTAGAATCAGCTAAGATGGGAGTATCCAACACTATGGAAATTAGTAAATGCTACAGAGCAGGTTCTGCACCTCTCTAGAGCCATTTAATCACACGCCACTGGCCAAGTCCTACAATATGTCTAAATGTATCCTTAGCCTGAACCCAAAGTCATAGATTTCTCCTCTCACACTTTTAATATTGAGCCAAATTTGTATATTCACTGTCAATTCAGTGAATAGGAAACTTGTCACTGTTTTAAAATGCATTAGGTCATGTAAATGATACCCAATAAAATATGACTCTATAAAGAATTATCGTCTAGTAAGAACACTGGCCTGGGAATCAGCGGGTGTGAGCTTGACTCCCAGCTGGGTGGCCTTGGGCAAATCACTTCATCCTCTGAGTCTCCTAATAATACTTCCCTGCCTCCTTCACAAGACTGTTGTAAGGATGCACATAAATCCATATTCTAAACTGTGAGACACTGAGAAAAGGTCAGGAAATCCACCAAATGAGCCGTGTATTCTATTTTGCCTTATTTCCTTATTTCCTATGCCTTCCTCATAATTGACTTTCTATCATCACAGATGATTCTATCTCCTGTATTCTAGGCCTGTTTTGACTCCCTGACTGCCCTCTTGGCTCTTACGGGCAGAAATCACAGCCATGCATTTCTTTTGAATGTACCTCAATGCTTAGCACAGCCTTACACACTGCAGTGCCCAAAAAACTGACTTCTTTGAGGGCTTCCTACTATAAGGAATGAATCATCAAGAGCTCTGCAGGACTACAAAAAATTAAAATTCTACTGAGAAGTTATTTTTTCTCATGTCTGTCTAAGCACATTTTGGGATTTTCTTGTTTTTTGTTTTTTCGAGACAAGAGTCTCGCTTTGTCGCCCAGGCTGCAGTGCAGTGGCATGACCTTGGCTCACGGCAACTGCCGCCTCCCAGGTTCAAGTGGTTCTCATGCCTCAGCCTCCAGGGTAGCTGGGATTACAGGCCAGCGCCACCACACCTGGCTAATTTTTGTATTTTTAGTAGAGATGGGGTTTCGCCACGTTGGCCAGGCTGGTCTTGAACTCCTGACCTCAAGTGACCTGCCCACCTTGGCCTCACAAAGTGCTGGGATTACAAGCATGAGCCAACACACCCGGCCCTAAGCACTTTTGATACCTCTGATTACATGTTTCCTCGGATTTGATCTTTGAATTATCTACAGCCTCTGCTTCAAATTGCTTTCTAAGCTCATGGATTCTTCAAGTTCCTATTGCCCAAATGCAGAGATTCTTCTCAGTCTACTTTGAATTATATGGGTTTTGTTCCAATAAGCAGCAGGATAAAAGATGCCACAGGTCATGAAGTAATCAGGTAATATATTGCTGTCAATGTCCACTAATTCCTATTCACTTTAGTTTCCTACTGTTCTCCTTTGTACTTTTCTTATTTTTTATTTAGATTTTTACAACCCACAAGAAACGGCCCTCCATTTTGTCACTGTAGAATAGCATGGAAGAGTGGAAAACAAACATAGTATTTAGGACTCATATCCAAAGTTTACCCATTAATAGTTGCATAACTTTAAGGGAAATTATTTCACCTCTCTGTGCTTCAGTTTCTCATCCACAAAATGGGAACGATAAATCGAAACACTGTATGTGAAAGTACCTAGCACAATGCCAAGCACAAACGCTCCTTCTATACTTACATCTCCTGCCTCCAGAGATGTTTACAATCCTCTTGTAATCACTCAGAAGATCTTTAGAGAGGCTTAAACACATTTGCCTTCAAGCCTTTGGTTGGCAAGTAAGAACTAAGCTTTTAACTGGCTGAATTAATTGAGGTAAATCATTGTCTATTGCTGCTTGGGAATAACTTAGGAATGCTGCCTCTGACTGATCAAGGTTGAATTTGATCCTCCCGGTTGCCACTGGTTTGGGTGGGGAAGGGGTTAGGGTTTTGTTCCTTCTTTTTCTTGTTACTCATTAGATCCACGAATATTTATTGCATGCCTATGGGAGGCAAACATAGGTTTTGTGGGGCTTGAAGTTTATACTATTTGGGAGACCCTCTTATAAAACTTATAAAACTGCAAATACAAAATTAGGCATTAAAGTGACTATTTCTTAGAACGCAAATAGAAGGGACCCTGCAGCTTAGCTTGTAAAAGACTATTCGCTTTACAATAAATCTGCATCTGGAGCCTACTGCATGTCAGGCACCATGTGAGGCTCTGTGGATAAGGTCCACAGAGTGTGCAATAGTCACATTCATGTGGATCCTGCAGTCTAGTAATTTTCAGAAAATGGTGAGCCTTTTCTTGCCTCCCCAGGGGCTACATGGTACATGGCCCTTCTCGTGGCTGAAGGTCCTTGAACACCAGCCCTCTTTCCTGTTTCTTCCCTACTCTGGACTAGAAAGAACCCAGAGCTGACCTACGCAGTGGCACTCTGCTCTCTCAAATTTCCTCCAGCTTGAAAGAGAAGATCACCTACCCTGTATCGCTGGAGCGATTCGTGGAATTTTCTTCTCAGAATTTGAAACTTCATTTACAGATGAAGACATGGAGTCCAAAAAAAATGGAACAATCTTCTTAAGGTGGACAGTAATCTCCCCAGCCAAGCTCAAAGCCAGTATCCTTTTTGGACTTGACTGGCATTTCTGTTAATGCTGCACTGTCTCCCCAAGCTGTCCGAATGAGCAGTAAGAAAAGGCAAATAGATTCCAGCCCTCCCAGTAGAGAAATTTTAGCAAGCCAGTCCTCAATGAGCATCACGGATAGCTAGTTGTCTTAATTACCTCCCTGACCCCATCACCAATCAGCCTTAAACATCTGCAGTTGTCATTTTTTAGTTGTGATGGTTGTTTTTGTCAGCTTTATCTAAAAAAATACACTGCAGTCTGGGAAAGAGTTGCATCTTTATAAGTATGAAATACAAATAACAATTAGAATAGAACTCCTGTTTTCTCTTTTAATCTTTACCCTCTTTCTCTCTGAAGAACATGGTGGTATGCAGTCTACACAGCAGAATTCAATCTTACCAAATTATCACTTTTTCAGGTTTGAGTATAGGAGTTTGGGTGTGTAACAACTAAATCTTTTATCTTAAAGTGACAAAAGATTAGTCATGAGGTGCTCCTTGAAATATTCATCAATGTCTAATGCATACAGAATATTGCTTAACATTCAGCATAATATCATCTTGCCTTTTGAATTTTGCCGTTTGATTAAATGGCAGTGGTATTCAAGAAATAGAAACAATGATCCCTGAAAAACCATATATATAACATAGATATTGATTCCATTTTAGAGTAACAGCAAGCCACAGCACTGCTGTGAAATGATCAAATTTAGTTTAGAAAGCTTTAAAGAATGAAGGCTTGGGAATTTATTGTACAATCAACATATTGTATCTTCGCAATAGCAGAGAAAAAGCATGTAGCAATTGCAGCTGAAAACATCAATGTAAATGTTATTATGCCTTCCCGGTTCTCAGTCATATTGGCTGCTGACATCTCTCAGTGTCGGTTGATTGTCAGTGGCAAAGCAGGTCTGCTGTCTATTGGCTATCCAGTGTCATATGACCCCACTGCCTGCACCCATGTAAATCACCAAGTGAACTGTTGTGTGAAATCATTCCTACACCCTTTGGTGAATTTGCAGTGTGGCAGCACACACCAGAAATATATTAGATGCCTTCAGACCACATTTGCACTCCCCACCATCCATCCAGGAACCTGCAGTTCCTGAACAGCTCAGGATTCACATCCTTATTGTCTCTAACTCACATCCTGGGTTTTGTGGACTTGGCTCTCACACAGGCACATCACCTTAATCCTTATTTGCTTAGGCTCTCTTTGCATTTGTGCAATGTCTGTTTTCAAGATTCCATAATGAGCATTATGCAGCAGCTCAAACTGTCTTTCCAGTTGTTGCTGTTTTCCCAAATCTGATAAGGAGCTTAGCAACGCATTTCAGTCTTTGTGTTTGGATAATTTATGTGGTGAAGATGTGACAAAATCAGAATTGGAAAGACACTGAGACATCTTCTTACCTAAAAGAGAAAAATACTACAAACTGCAGCCCAAACTCTCAATGTGAACAATATTTTGCTTCACAGATTTCTTATTTTCTCAATACATATGCTGATAGTGAGGGTAAAAATACAACGAAAAAGATCTTTCTGGGGGACAATTTGGCACTATCCTAGTTGAATAATTGAAGATGTGTGCAAAAATGTATTCACAAGGATATTGAACCTGAACTGTTTATAATAACAAAATAGCTACTTACAATTATGTGCATTTACAATTATCATATATACTTATACATATTTAACTATCATAATTATAATAGCAAATTAAAAAATAGGTAAAGGATGGATAGATACGAAAATAACCCAGATGTCTGTCCAAACACAAAATACTCTGCCATAATTATTATTTTTGAGATTATATGTATAATTTTAAAGTAACTTTCTAAGCACAATACAAAACCCAGAAAACAGAAATGATTTTTACTACATACTAACTTAAAATATTTTTGGTTTAGCAAACAAACACAAAAACAAAACAGGATAAACAAAGTCAAGAGAAAGTGAGGAAAATGCTTGCAACACATATATTTAAAAAGATACACAAAGAACTCCTACAGATTGATTTAAGAAGGAGAAACAGGAGAAGAAAAGAGGCTGCTAATAGGAAAATATGCAAGGAGCATAAGCAGATAATCCATAGAAATCCAGTGGCCAATAATCAAATGAAAAGATGCCTGCATTTCCTAATAATCAATGAAAACCAAATGAATGCCATAATTAGATATTTTGCAGCAATTAGACTAAGAAAAAGACCAATAATAGTCGCTTACATCAAGGGAGTAAGGAAACTAGTAGTGAGAATATAAATTGGTATTTTTGGAGAATATTTGGAAACCCCTAAGATAATATATACATTTATAATAAAGTAACATAATGATTGCTTGCATTGATTGAGTGCTTAGTGTATGCTCAGGCTAAGTGCTTATATAGTTACATATATTAAACATTTCATCCTCACAGCCACCCTCTGTGCAGCACTGCACACTCCACAATTCCAGAAGACACATTTCACATAGACTTCCATTGAATGATGCCTCCCATAGCTGTGCAGTGCAGCCGCTCTGACTATGAAGTCAGATTTTCATTGTCCCCATTTTATACATATGAAAACTAAGCTCTGGCGAGGTGATGTAACTTTCCTAGGGTCTTAGTAATGGTAAGTAGTAAACTAGCTCTCTTGGGAAAAAAATAAAAAATAAAAATAAAAATAAAAATAAAGAAAGGAAAGAAAGAAAAGTGGAAAAGAAAAGCCCTGCCAATTTCTGTGGTATAAATACTTCCACCACAGTTGACTTCAGGCTACCAACATGAGGTCACTGAATTCAGAGTTGGGAAGAGATGTGCGTAATTGGCTTTCATGCACCAGCCTCAGCACGCTATAGTTTGTAAGTAGTAGAACCAGGATACAAATTCAAGCAGTATGGCTTCCAACACACATGCTCATGGCTCAAAATCCTATTTCTAGAACTATACACAATCTGCAAAATACACATGCCCAAAGTTATATGTTAAAGAGTGTTTATAATGGAGAAAAAATGAAAATAATCTAAAAGTTTATTTATTAATTTATTAGTTATTTACTGAGAGCTTGTTATGTACCGGTCACTATGCAGGTGTTGGGGATGCAATGGCAATAAAAACCGACATGCTGCCACACAGCTTGCAGCCCAGTGGAAAGAGAAAAGAGAGGTGAGTACTCACATAAATTATAATTCGTCTAACCAAAAAATATTATATAAATTAAAAAGTGTGTATATATATATGAAAAGTACAGTTAGAAACTTTTAGCATAAATCACCTCTGATGTTTTCTTTTTGTAAAACTATACATATGTATTGCCTTTATAATTAACACTCAAAATGAGATAAACATTATTGCTGTGCAATTCTGTTTGACACTATGGTTTAATAAACAGTAGGTACAAAGCAGTATGTATGTTATGATTTCTTTTTTAAAAAAATTAGTTTACATGATAAAAATACCTCCAAAGATATATGTTGAAATATTAGCAGTAGTTGATAAGTAACTCTTTTTTTCTTTCTCTTTCTGCTTACTTTTAACAATTTTCCTACTATGAACATGTATAGCTTTCGCACTGAGAAAAATAAACAGTATAAACTCTTGTTAATTACTAAAAGAAATAAGAGAAAAAGGCAACCAAAGAGACCTCTTAATTTTGCCATAGGAACAAGCTCAGAGCCAATTTTCTGCAGTAAATCCACTAGAAACAGTGTGTACTGTCCCTAAAGAATAAATGTGAGATCTCTAAGTTTGGAAGTACCATGCTGATTGGCAGAATGTCTTCTCTTTCATCTGGGCTCTTGCCTTGATGTAATAATAGCAACTCCATGAGCAGATCCAACCCATGGGATAAAAGAAGAGAGAGCTGCCCAATGAACTATGTATATAAAACTCTCTCTCCTACTGAAAATCACTGTCAGGTTCAAATGAATTCACACATTTTACATATATTCCTCTATTCTCCTTATTATGACAAAGGTTAACCTCTGGTTTACATTCACACCAATATGACGTGTCTAAACCATTGTAATTCTTAGAAAAATACAATGCACAACTGCACACCAGAAAAACAACCACCCAGCAAGGGGAAAAAAAATTCAATAGCATTAGGATTGCTCAACAAACCAACAAAAGCCAGGAAATTCAAAGTTAAGTTTTACACTCCCCCCTTAACTCCACACTATTGTGAAAGAGAAATAAAAGGCACAATGGTGTGTGTTAGGGGTGCAATGTCAGCAGTAACAGCACTTCCAGGCTTTTATTGACTTGTGTCATAACCTTAACATTCTATAAACAGAGGATTTGGCTTAACACCTGGGTTCTTTAAAAGAGAAATACCTTTTGGAAGTCTGGATTAGGGAAACCCAAAGAGGTTTCCCAGTCTCTTAGGTATACGCAGTAAATCGTTATAGAGAGAGGAAACAGATAAAACTGTTGTTAAGATTACAGCCTTTCTGGCCTCTTGGGAAAATAAGTAATTACAACACAAGAAATACTATTTACTTAAGAGACCAGAAGAGACTCCCAAGTGATCTGGTCTACCAGCTAATTATTAGACACGTTCTCATGCAAAGTTTTACATTTAGGGAATAAAAGTATTGCTCAATGGTACTTAAAAGTGCTAATAGTTTAATGTCCTTGTTCTTACCATTTGCTAAATACAGCAAGCTTCTTTTTGAATAATCCATGCCTGAATAAATTGAAATTCCAGCCAACTCAAGGATGACGGAAACATTTTTAGAAGTTTAAAAATAAGCATAATTTCATTACCAGGCATAAAACCTGGTCGGAAACGTTTATAAAGGAAGTCAAATAAGTAAACTAAAAAAAAAAAAAAAAAAAAAAAAAAAAAGTTTGTTTTCATTAATCAGCTTGCGTGAGATTGTGAGAGAGGAGAGGCTCTTCTGAGACCCTGGCCCAAGTTCCTGCCCATGCAGAAGGCCCCAAACATCAGGAAGGAGATGAGGAAAAGACTTAAGGCTTCACCAACACTGAAGGAGCATCACTCCCGCCCAGCAGTCATGGTGAAAGCTTGGAACTCCTTGGAGACTCTCAGGGTTTTCAGCTGCTACATCCAAACTCAACCAAAGAATAATTCTGGAATCAAGGTTCTTCTGGCAACAGAGAATATATTCCAATGGAGTGAAATAATTTCCTATCTTCTTGTCTTTGGAATCTGCATCTTAGTAAACTTCACTGGTCAGAATTGCTCTTAAGTGAGTAAATAACATGCTACTCTAAGGCAAGTTCTTGGCAGGACCTTTGGATACCAAAACATACGGAATGACCAAAATAACAGTTACCAGTTATTAAGATCCCTTTAACACATTATAGGAGTTTCCTATTTTGAGGTTGCTTTTTAAAAATTGAATAATGGTTATAAAAATGGGTCATGGAAAAGCATTGCTCCATTCACATGTAGTTGGCCAAAACTTAGTCCCATGAACATATATAATTGAAAAGTAGCCTAGGAAATGTACATTCTTTACATGTCCAAAAACAAAGAGGAATGGGTTTAGTGAATAGCTACCTCTACACCAGCCAAGCCATCTCTGGACCTACAAGAATACTGAGTGCCCAAGGAGAGGTTCCTGAAGGAAAGGACAAATCAGTCTTTTTCTTCTCCATTCTATCCCCAACTCAAAATAATCAAGAAATAGGGATAATCTGGAGTTAGCGGGGCTTAAACTTTCTTACCTCATAAGACTAAGATAATTGTTGAACTCACACTTCAAGACTCTGTAATCATATCAAGAATGCAGAAGGTTTATACTTTTCACTCCTCTGTGAACTGAATAGGTATATGCACTACTTATATGTACTATTACTATTAGTTTTGTAACAGTAAAATGATATATATGTTCACATATTTTTATGTTGTCTAATAAATCAAGTATATAACCTTATTGATTTATGCATTTTATTTTTCAAATTAGAAACAGAAACCAAAGGTAAAGCAATAAAGCATTCAGCTGAAAAAGTGAATAATCTACGTTTTAGACATTTTAAAAATTGCTATTACAAGCTCAATGGATATTGTATCCAGAGGTATGCTCCATTGAAATGTGAATATGATAGGTAAGATCTTGTTCCTCTGCTCTGCCCAGGAAGCATGTGTGTCTTTGGCTTCTTCAGACAGCAAAGGGCACTCAGTAAAGGGCGCACTCTATCAACAAAGAATGGCAACTTGCCTTGCCTCTCATGTGTCCTTCTTAATTTGATTGATCAACTAGATCTTACAGAGATTTGACAGTGTCTGAGTGACATTGTACAAGGTTAGACTGAAGCTATTGATGGTTACAGTTCCTAAATCCATTGACACACACCTCCAACCAATTTATTTAAATCAAGTCATGTGACTGTCATATGACCCAGGAAGGCAAAAAAAAAAAAAGTAATTTTAGATTTTCACATCTAAAATGTTCGCATTTTCCAGGAGATCAAAGAACAAAGAAGTACTTGAGAGTAGAAATATATGAATGGCAATTGGATCTCAAAGGTGATTCTAAACCAAACATTTTAGAGCCCTTCTTTTCCACTGACTTCCTCTCAAACCTGATCTTTCTCAAACCTGATCTTTCTCAAGCTCTGAGAAAATCACTGTAATGCTTTGAATCCCCCCAAACATTAGGTTGGTACAAAAGTATTTGCAATTTTTTCCATTAAAAATAATATTTCTCCCACAGCAACTCTGGAAGAATCAGGAATTATTTCCCTTTTTCAGATAAGAATTGGGGCAGAGAGGTCTTAAATGGGGTGCCCAAAGTCACCCATACTCATTAGTGCAGGAACCAGGTCTCAAGCGCAAGCTCTCTGGCAGACCCCATGGCCAGGCTCAACACCACAGTCCCTCCCTATGCTATCAAGCATTTGATCCAGATACAGATCCCATCATATAGGAGCTCTCAGGCTCACCACTCTTCTTACTGCATTTGCTCAGTACAAAATCTGAGGTTCATGCATTACTTTGATTTCCAGGGACAACAATGGAATCTTTCTTTCCAATCTTATAAAGAACATAGAAATCCCTCACATCTTACTGGAGAGCTCTTCAGATTCCAGGATTCCATCACTCCTCACCACTTCTCCTGCCTCTCTCACCTGGATGACTGCAGCAGCCTCCTAACTAGTTCCGCCAACCCCCACACCCCACCCCACCCCACCACTTCTTACCCCTACAGTTCATTCTTAGCCAAACAGATCCTTTTAAAACTAAGCCAAACTGTGTTACCACAGTGCTCAAAACTCTCCAGGTTACCCAGGAAATCAAAACCACAAGAAGATACAACTTCACACTCACTAGGATGGCTATAATCGAAAAGACAGATAATAACACATGTTGGTCAGGATGTGATGAAATTGGAATCCTCATACACTGCTGGTGGGAATGTAAAACGGTGCAGCTGTTTTGAAAAATAACCAAAGTTTCTCCAAAGGTTAAACATTTCTATTTCTTACCTAAGAGAGGAATTTCTGGCTAGTTGACTTGATATCCCCCAGGTAGCTTTCCTACAATAACCCTGTGGGGGTTTAACTCAACAATTCTACTCCTAAGTAAGAAACAGAAATGAAAACATATTTCTGCACCAAAACTTGTACCTGAATGTTCATAGGAGTATTATTCGTAATTGCTACAAAGTAGAAACAACCCAAATACCTATTAACTGATGAACAAATTTAAAATGATATTTACAATGGAATATTAGCCAGTAATGAAAAGAAATGCAGTATTAATACATGCTACAACACTGATGAATCTGAAAACACATGCCAAAAGAAGCCAGTCACCAAACATCACATTTTATGTGAGTTCATTTATATGAAATGTCCAGAATAGACAAATCCATTGAGAAAGAAGGCAGAAAGATTAATAGATGTCTAGCACAGAGGGACTTGAGGGTAAATGGGGAATGGCTGTGGAATTTCTCGTTGGGGTGATGAACATATTTTAAAATTGATTGTTGTGATGGGCTCACAATTCTGTGAATATATTAAAAGCCATCGAATTGTACACTTTACATGGGTGAATTGTATGGTATATTAATTGTATGTCAATAAGGCTGTTATTCAATAACAACAAAATCCTCTAGGGTCAAACACAGAAGCTAGCATGAAGTAGGTGTTCAATAAATATTTGTTGGATAATGAGTGAATGGGAGGATTCAGTTACAGATTAAATTAATAACATGGGGTAAGCGAGCAGAATTCAGACATGTATCTCAGGTGTGGGAAGCCTTTATGGAAATCTCAGAATCTGGTTGTGTAGTGCAGTCTCCTCCAGGGCCTGCCCTTCCCCCTTTGCCCCATTCATGTCGCCTGAATTACCTGTTCTCCAGGAAGACAGAGGACACAACTGCATCCCCACGACACCCCAGCACAGTTTTTGGTGTTCAATGAACACTTGGGAACTCAGTGCCTATATGAAAAACCAATTCAATATTTAATTACATCCATTTTATTTACTAAAAAGCTCCTTTATGCCAGGGCAACATATTGGGTACTATGGGGAATATAAAAAGGTTAACAGGCTTCTGAAATTGTTTGACATGTTATTATAAACACGCACCACTTTTGTAATACAAAAATAAGTAATAGTTTTAAAAGTTCTAAGTCCTCATCTCCTGAATATTTAAAAGAAAAAAGTGGTTACTAACTCAGAAAGTCTGCCATCAATAGCTGATAACCACAGCTTTAAACATAAATAATTTGGATGCAAGCCATGATGAGCTAAGTGGCAGAATGGAGTGTATTGAAAGTGAATGTGCTTCCAAGTCTGAACCTTGGTTCAGCCTCGTACGAACTGTAATTTCAGACAGGCTGTTCAGCTAGTTGGGACCTCAGTTTCCTCATCTGTAACATAGGAACCTTGATACCACTGTATACTTTATAGGACTGTTGTGAATATAAAATGAGATCGCCAATGTAAAATTCTGCAAATTATCAGTGACAATATTAGGAGTGGTATACAGAGGAAGAGGTGGTCTCTACAGAGATCTGGGAAGGAGGTGGCCCTGGGTCTAGGGCTTCAAGGAAGTTGTGGTTAACTCCATGGTCTCTGGAGTCAGACCACTCAGGATTCTAATCCTGGAGTGGCCCCTTATTTGCTTTGGGAATTTGGGCAAGTCACTTCTCATTTGGCTCATTTTCTTTCACTGCTCAATAGGGGAAATTAAAAGCACCTACTTTATAGGGATGTGGTAAGAACTGAGTGAGAAGTTGGGTTGTTGCACATGTTTAGTAGATAGTAAGCCCTCCATCAAGGGCAGCTATTACTCAAGTTCTCATTTTTAAGAGTGACCTGGGCCAAGCACTTTTCAAATGGCTAAAAAGATAAGAATCAAAACAACCTTCTAAACACTACAGTGCCCTGTGAAAAAATTGTTAGCCTCCTTAACAATAGTTCATTGTGATCACTCATCCTACAACTATCTTCTGAAGCCTATCACAGTTACTGAAGTCAAAGTTTTCCTTTGTGTGGCTGGTTTGAAATACCTCGTGAAGGACTTTAGAAAGCCCTCTAGCAATTTGGCAGTCCCTGTGTTTCCCTGCAACGGACTATTGGACACTCCACTAAAAAGCTGGTCATCATTGAATACATTGTTGCCTTCCACAAGAATGATGTCAAAGATGGGGACAGTACTCCTATCTGCCCTGACTCCACAGGACACTAAAGACGGGCTAGATTCCAGAAGAAGAGGAAACCAATAGTTTCTGTGCATGAAGAACCTACATTTGGCCTCATCTTAGTTAGAGAGGGTTTGGGTCACCATTTCACCCACCTCTACTCATTTCCATTATATATTCCTGTATTAACTAAATTATGTACTTGTTATCTATTTCCTTGGTACTATTAGTATGTGTCAGAATAACCCAGAGAGCTGGTGCAAACACAGATTTCTGGGCCCTATGCTAAAGTTTCTTCTTCAGTATGTCTGGGATGGGGCACATTTCCATCAGTTTCCCGGGTGATATGATGCTGCTGGTCTAGGGAACACAGAGAACCAGTTACCTATCCTAACAGCTTTTCGGGGGAAAATTTTTGTTTAAGGTTGTCTTTCCCTTTAAAACAACTGTGACAGTAGTACAGCCTTTCGGATAATGTGCGATGCACGCAGCTTGGGAAGTCTGTAAGGGTGGACCTTCTGAGAGGCACTGAATGAGGAGCTGATCAATTGCAGCTGCTCTGATGAAATACCCTATAATCAGCGACTGCTTGTCTTCACAGACCTCCCTTAGCACAAAAGGTTCCCAGCCCAGCTGCATGCTTCCAGCTTCCCGGAGCAGGACCTACTTCCCTCTACGCAGAGGACTCGTGGGTGTGGTAAGGACCTGAGCAGCCTGGCCTCAAGGGTGGACTTCCTCCCCACTTCCTCCCACCTCCTGACGTCAGCCCTCCTCCCAGAACCAGCCTACACTGTCTGGAGGGCAACCGCTGAAGGTTTGGTTGCCATGGCAACTGATCCTCTATCCACTGAGAGGTAGAGGAACCCTGGTGTGTGATTTGATGGGTGGGCTCCACCATTTCCATTTCTCCAGATGAAAGTATTTCATCACTAGAAACTCCTTTTGCAGTAAGCACTTTTCCATCCAGGAATCCCATCTTACAATCCAAACAGTCCTTAGGAGGAATGTGAATTCTTTCATCAAATGGAGCCTGGTACCAGCCTCAGAGGAGAAATTGCCAGACCTCATCCACGAAGAGAGGCTGACAGCAGCAATGCTACCTCCTTTACAATTGCACCAAAGTCCTACTGTGAGGTACTTGCTGAGGGTGGAGAGGAGAATAACTGCCACCACAACAAACTGAGGTTGAGACCAATAGCTCTCCCCACAGATGGTGACATTTAAAAAAATCTCACGATCAAAAAGCTGAAGACTAGGGATGATCACCAAACATCTTACCAGTCTGCCCGTCGTGATGAAGAAATATCCTTTGAGACTGGAATCCTACTGAACAGCAGACTTTGTTGATGTTTCAGGACAAATGCACCTTCATGTTTTATTTTATATTTTATTTTGCTGTCAGCTATTTTAAGATCTTGAATCAGGTTACACATAAAAGAACTAGAGCCAGGATGTTTGGGAAATTAACAGATGATATTTAGCAAACATTTTGACGGGTTATAAAGAAACATCTGGGAGAGATGTCTGGGACCATGAGTTGTGTGCTGGGGGAAGGAGGCCCCTCTCCAGCAGCTGCATTAGGTTTCTGGGCTCAGCTGAACGAAACCTTCAGAACGGATGACAGTGCAGTTCAAAGAGCCCCCAGCTGGGGGCACCCTTTTGCAGTAAACTCTCTTGGTTTTATAGCTTTGCTCTGCAGCAGCCGACCTTACAGATCATTGATATTTTGATTTCTCTAACCCTCTGCTTCCTCCTTCAAAGCAGACACTCCCCTCTAGGAAGCCTTCCTCCCACCTCTTACGAAAATGGACATTTTGATGAGTAGTTGTTCTTATAGCAAGGATTAAAAGCAAAATCCGAGGAAAGACGACCGTCAAGGAAATTAAATATAGATTACGAAGAAGGTTGAATACATGCCCACAAAAGTTTCAAGATAGGCTTGCCTGATTTTCACGATCAACTCAAAGGGCACAAGACATTCCTAGACTGTCTCATAAAAGCCTGCATCAATAATGCATATGTGTATCAGTATAAAACTGGCCTCCAGTTATTTAATTTCTCAAGGGTCAACTGTGTTCCTTGGCAGCTTGAGCCTGTGTGGAAAGCACCTCATGTTCTCCTGGCAGTGCATAAATAATTATAATAAATAATCCACTCATTAGCTGAAATAATTAACCCTGTTTTAGACAATCCTAAAATATCTTGGAAGCAAATAATTCAGAAGTGGACAACAGTGTTCTCTTCTCAAAACCAAGATCCAGTATCACCAGCCATTGTTATTTAAACATTTTAAGAGACCTATTACTTCTGTTTTTTGAATAAACTTAGACAATTTAGCTCATTACACTCACACTTCACAGCTCCGTAGACACATGTGGGCAATATTCTCATTTTAAACTTGTGATGGATTTTGTAATTTGATAGTTTTTTTTTCATTTTCTTTTAAATATTTTTCTTTTAGGAGCTATTCTCTAGCAAGAGTTCACTATTCACCCTATTCTGTTTGCAGCCTCAGCCATGTTTTAAAAGCCAATTCACTTATTAATCAAACTCATATAGAACTTAGGTGGTGTCTCTCACTGTTCTAGGCATTCTTGAAATTTTAAGTCCTTTAAACCTCATAAGGTGATTACTACTCTTATGTGTTGTCACAGAGAGGTAATTGAGGCACAGAGAAATTACATAACTTGCCAGAATATGCAATAAACAGCACATAAACAAGTCAAGATTTGAACCCAGGCTGTCTGAAACCAAAGTCCAAGTATTAAACCAACATGTTACATTATCTCTTAGTAGGGAAGGGGCACTAGTTGTATACAAACTCAGCTAGTGAGTGGCTATTTTAATGAAATGTGGAAACCTTTGGAAGGTATCTAGTCTAGTCCTTGGCACATAGTACATGTTCAATAAAAATTGGGACAGGGTGAGGAGGACTGATACACATACACATGTATATTGACCTGTATTCATTTAGGGAAGTGGTTGGGAGCACTGGGTTACACAGAAATAGGATATTTCCAGCTCATTCCATCATCATCTCTGTGACCTTACTCAACCAACTCAATCACACTAATCTCCATTTCCCCATCAGGAGATAATACCAGTAGATGCTACCTCACAGAGTTGAAGTGAGGATAAATGAAATAAGGCATACAAAAACTTAGCATGGTGCCTGGCATAGGGTAAAAGGTTATGATTCTTCCCTTCAGTTTCATTTAAACCCAGTTTTTTAAGGACTTAGTCAGTGTATAGTATCATATAAGAGCAAATATTTATTCAAACATTCCCCCAAAAAGCAAGTTCAACTATTTTTGGAGAGACACAGAAGCCTTTGGTAATCAATGTTGATTGAGGGTTTTGAAAGGAAAAAAGATTAACAGCACTATTAGAAAATCAGTTATGGACTGAAATTTGCAAGGTTTACAGAGCTTCAAGTTCAATACTCCTCTGTCCCCAGTACTTTATAATGTGTGCAAGAGAAAACTGGAAACTCCACCCCTGACAGCCCAGACGATAAAGAAATCACAGAGGAGAAACTCAGATTGGCCATGCTCAGGGCAACAAAAGGGGAAAGCAGGCCTGACCTCCTCCTTCCCTCTCCTTGCTCCTCTCTCACCCCCATGCCATCACCTCTTCTCATTTCCTTCTCACTTCCTCTGGCCTGACTCCTCCTTGCCGCACCTTCTCCTGGAGCAGCTGTTGAATGGTGAAAGAGCACAATGAGCTGCCTTTGCTGCCATTGGCTGTGACAAGGCCCAGGTGGCCTCAGTGAATGATCAGGGCGGTCATGGCCTGAGGTGGATGGAGAGTGATTTTCCTCAGTCCACTTTAGATGTGTAAGGGCCATTTTGGACCACTGCATGACACCTGATTAATGACTCCATATCAGTCCAGGGCAGCATTTTTCCAGTGGTCACATGCATGGCTGGGAAGTAGCACTTATGTGCCATCTTCCTGGGATTCTCATGGACTCCATAGGCAACTTGAAGATAAGATTTCTTTTTTTTTTTAAAGAGTCTTGCTCTGTCACCCAGGCTGGAGTGCAGTGGCGTGATCTCGGCTCATTGCAACCACCATCTCCTGGGTTCAAGTGATCCTCCTGACTCAGCCTCTCGAGTAGCTGGGATTACAGGTGCCTGCTACCACACCCAGCTAATTTTTGTATTTTCAATAGAGGCAGGGTTTCACCATGTTAGCCAGGCTGGTCTTGAACTCCTGATATATGATCTGCCTGCGTCGGCCTCCCAAAGTGCTGAGATTACAAGCATGAGTCACTGTGCTCAGCCAAGATTTTAATATT
>NW_012104254.1:2455949-2456863 GCF_000951045.1 Mandrillus leucophaeus
TTCAGCCTTTTCAATAAGCTCTTATTCTTCTTGTCCTCTATACGAATCTTAGAGGTATGTAAGGCAAGCACTTGAGAAGAGCAAACACTGTTTTCTAAACAATAGTTGAATGAATGAAGAAATGATTGGATGGGTGGCTGAGTGAATGAATGAAGGGATGAATGATGTCTGGGGAGCTGTGAAAGGTAGAGAAGCAAAAGGGAACGTCTGGCAATACCCGACACAGAAAGCCAAGCCTTATTAGCGGGACTTTCCACTGAGTGGCATTTTTAGTTTCATTATCTAATAGTGTTGAACATTTTCAAACTATATTTAAAAGATCTAAAATATAAAACAGTGGCTTTAAAAGGCAAACATTATACTCCTTCTGTAGTACTTCTTATAAGATCTGTTTACCTCGTGCTGAATATTGGCAATGCCACTGTTCCTGCAATGAATTGACAAAGCAGTTCAATACACCTCATTTAGAACCATTATGGGGCATTTCATCAAAGATCTGGTTATGAACGTCCCCAAAGAGAGGATCAATGAGGTTTTTATTATGCTTGGGAAAGATTTATTTAAGAAAAAAAAATCCCTATAAAATGGAGGGTACAAATAAAGTGTGACCAGGGCAAAGGAAACGTTCCATTTTATGCCACTGAAGGTAAATATAATTTTTATTTTTACAATAGTCTATTCCCACATATATTATCCATGTAATTGTTTATGTTTCAAAACCCACTTCATAGCAGTTTTACAAGCGGCAGAGTAGACTATTCTCAAGAGGTTGTGCTCAAGAACTGCCTTAAAGAGAAAACGGCACTATAATTAGCGCATTTGGTACATTAGCGATAAAGCACTCCTTGGAGGGCAGGACAGGCCCAAACTCCTCCCTCTTGGAAGAGTGCTAGAGTGAGGCTCTGGTGGCTCAC
>NW_012104254.1:2458755-2460915 GCF_000951045.1 Mandrillus leucophaeus
GTATAAGCTTTAGAGTGATATAATCAGAGTTGAATCTAAGAAAAATCATCTGACAAGAGTGCAGGAGCTTATTGTCAAGGGTTGATCTAACAGTAGAAAGACCATAACCTGGGCTCACTTTACAACTCCTTTCCCAAAGTGAATTTTCACCTGACATTAAGCAAACATCCCAGCAGCCCACGTTTATAGGGGCCAATGGCTCTACACTGACTCCTCCTACCTGCATAGATGAAGCAGGGCCATGAATTATTTGTAGCTCTTTTCATTAAGCGATGGAATCCATTTTCCTACTCCTTGAATCAGGGCTGGGCTTGTGACTTACTTTGACCAACAGAATTGTTGTTGTGAGGCTTCCAAGCCCAGGTCTTAAGAGATCTTGCAGCTTCCACTCTCACTCTTTTGAAACACCACTATCACCATACAGGAAAGCCCAAGCTAGCTTCCTTGAGAATGAGACCAGGTAGAGAAGCCCAGACAGCAAGCCGTTCCAGCAATTCACTCACATATGAATGAGACGGTTCCCACCAGCCAGCCTCCAAGCAACCCACCAACCAATTGCCACATAGGTGACTCCAGGAGGCAAGATAAGCAGAAGAACCATGTGAACCCAGCACAAATTACAAAATCAAGAAATTAATGGTTGTTTCATACCACTATCTCTTGAGTGGTTAGTTACCCAACAATAAATAACTGGTCCTCCTTTATACTGCAATTTGTGAAAGCTGGCACTGGAACAACAAGCTGTCCAGACCTTCACAAGAATTAATACTGTCTGGTAGGTAAATAGACTCCATATCCCTAGTGCAGAAGGGGTTTCTGCAGGGATTGTCTGAGTCTCCTTCCCTCCAGAGTGCCAATTAGGATGGCTGACTTGCTCTAACTTATATCTAACTATAAATGCACTGCCCGATTGATAGGACATCAATATTAATTAATAATTCATAGTATGATCAGACTTCTTCACATGTAATCACAACTTTACATCTCAAGAAATGCCCCTGTAGCTAGTTAGAAAGCAGCTTTTCCTTCAGATTCTGACTTTTAAAAAAAGTTATCACAGTTTCTCAGAGTAGAATTTGGGGAAAGTGTGTGAAAAAGTCAAAGTTGACAAGAAATGCCATTTTTCTCCTTGGTGCAGGATGTCTTTCCTGCAGAACGTAGCTTTCATGTGAACAAACCCCACTGCGGGGACAGACAAGCAGAAGACAAAATGATTCAGTATTCACAGCCTCTCCCATTAGCCACTCAGATTCCAGATGGTGGAAAGTCGGGGAGGAGCCCTGAAACAGGCACTTGAAACCAAAGCTGATGTTATTGAAATTCACGGCATCCAAATTCCTGAATCTACATCAAAAGGGAGAGAGCCTTGTTGTCACACACTTGAACTCATTTTGAACCTGCAGGAATTCTCTGTAGCATACCACCACGCTTTATCTTTGTTCCACAAATCTAAAGTTAAGTTTCTATCATTTTGTCACCACATCATACCAAAACAGAGATTTTTTCAAATTTAGAGGATGTGTTTAGGATGACCCAACTTGAAGAAACGAGCCATGGGGCTTTGCAAACATGCAAGTCACTTCGGGAGGCCCCGGCTAGCAGGTAAAAATGCGACAGTAGAGGTGCTGGTAACTACTAATCAGAGACATGGCAAGGAAGAAAACAAAATGGAGTTTCAGATGTGAGCCCACACTAAAACTCATGAAGGCCTCTCGACTGCGAGCATCGGTTCAAGATGGAACTGCTTCTTGAGAAGCTGCATTTGTGGTGTCCTCCCTATAACCAGCAGCAGGGATTTATTCATTTAATGAGGCCTAAAGAGTCTTCCCAGTAACACAGGGGAGGCCAGTGAGTGTAAGAAATACACATGGGCAGTGCACCTGGAGAGACACACCTTTTGGAAACAAAGATATATTCAAAGCTGAGTTCAAATATGTTCCCCTCGTGGGTCATGGCAATCATTTAATAAACAATAGTTGAATGAATGAAGAAATGATTGGATGGGTGGCTGAGTGAATGAATGAAGGGATGAATGATGTCTGGGGAGCTGTGAAAGGTAGAGAAGCAAAAGGGAACGTCTGGCAATACCCGACACAGAAAGCCAAGCCTTATTAGCGGGACTTTCCACTGAGTGGCATTTTTAGTTTCATTATCTAATAG
>NW_012104254.1:2463873-2464800 GCF_000951045.1 Mandrillus leucophaeus
TCGGCCTCCCAAAGTGCTGAGATTACAAGCATGAGTCACTGTGCTCAGCCAAGATTTTAATATTGCTTTTTTTTTTTTTTTTTTTTTGCCATTTCTTGATGCTTTCTTTTACACCCAAACAGAACTTTTCACTGATAAGGATTATGTGATGGCATAATTCTAAAATACAGAAAGAAAAAGAAAGAATCCAGAGCCTTGGTGCTGGGACTAGGGGCCAGGCAGAGCCTTGGAAGTGGTAAGAAATACCGGGATCTCTCATGACCCACAAACAAGCCTGGAGACTGTGCTCCATGATGTGTCTTCATATTTGTACATCCTGGGGAGCCCAAAGGACAGTTTGGGTCTTTTTATCAAAAATGGTAAGAAATAAATCCCAAAGAGATTTTACTATATAATTCATATGTTTGCTGACATATTTCAAGCTCCCTTTATGTGCCCAACACTGGGCTAGGAGCAACAGAGAGAAATAAGGCATAGTTCTTGCCTTCAAGGAACTTGCAGTCTGGTGGAAGGGAGGTCAAGGAGACCAGCCTTCACACACAGGATGCTGTGGACACCAGAGGGGAGCGCAGGGAGGGGAGCCTAACTTAGCTGAGGCTGTCTCACAGAAAGCTTTGCGAGCCACCTGACCCTTAACAAACCTAGAGAGGAGGTTCTAGGCATCAGGAACTGCACCAAAGCATACAAGCACACGGGACAATTAGATACTGCAAGGATCAAAGCTTACTCGTGGGGAAATCATGAGAGATGACTCAAAGGTGGACGAGAGCTGGACTGTGAGTGGCTATGCTAAAGAATGAGAATTGTAGGCTGATCACAGTGGCTTATGCCTGTAATCCCAGCACTTTGGGAGGCCGAGGCAGGCGGATCACCTCAGGTCAGCCTGGCCAACATGGTGAAACCCCATCTCTACTAAAAATACAAAAA
>NW_012104254.1:2467720-2472791 GCF_000951045.1 Mandrillus leucophaeus
TTGGTACATTAGCGATAAAGCACTCCTTGGAGGGCAGGACAGGCCCAAACTCCTCCCTCTTGGAAGAGTGCTAGAGTGAGGCTCTGGTGGCTCACACATTGCTGCAATTGGGTCAAGGTTCTCCTGCATCGTGGTCTTAATTAAAGATACCATGAAACATTTAATCACTTATTTATTTTCTCTACACAAAATGCATTAATTTAGCCTTAATTTGATTCTGTTTAATCTCATATAGTTTTACAATTTGATAAGAAAAACATTTCTAATTGGTTTTAATATTTTTCATTATACCTGCCAAATCAATAATTTGAAGAAAGCTGGATAAAATTTTCAAAAATGTTTGGTTTTATATTGTTTCCCCAGTTTTGTTCAGCCTTTTCAATAAGCTCTTATTCTTCTTGTCCTCTATACGAATCTTAGAGGTATGTAAGGCAAGCACTTGAGAAGAGCAAACACTGTTTTCCTGTAGGTATCAGTCGAGTTTCTTTGGGTACAAGCCAGAGAAACTGACTCTGGCTAATGCAAGAAGCAGGTTATGGGAAGAATACAGCTCATGGAGAGGAGGCCAAGAAGAGCAGAAACTCAGACAGTACCAGTGACCTTCCTCTCAGAGCCCCAGATTCAGTTCCACTCATCTTCAGTCTCTCAAGATAGGGAACCTGATTGGCCCAGCTCGGTTCTAAAATCTCTATCCTTGAACCAATCAGATGTGGTCAGGAGCTAGGGAATAAACCCCAGACAGGGTCACTAAGGGTACTATGAGCTGCACAGCCATCCTCTCTCATGTCCACTACACTCTAGACTTATATCTTGTAAATATTGCCTAAGTTACTTTTATTGCATCATATCTGACAATAATAAGTGCTTATATTTTTGCAGAATAAGCTCAACAACAACAATAAGCATTTGTGCATAGTTTTATAGTTTTAAAATACTTGATATACATTATTATTATTATTAACAAATTATTATAAACAGCAAAAGCTATCATTTCTAACAGTAAATCACTACTTATATGCTTACAAGGTGCAGGGCTGGTGCTAAACACTGAATAGATTAATCTTTACAACAAACTAGCAGGTTTGTGTCATTATTAAGTTTGTTAGACATTTCAGTAATAAAGTAAAATGATAAATACAAAATTTAAGTTCTATCTCATATATGGATTCATCTGACCTTCCCAAGACCCTGTTGAAATAACAATTATTCACAATACACACAGTCAAGGATAAAAAGACCCAGAGAGCCAGAGGGCCTGCTCTGTACCTATAAATGACAGAATCCGCATCCCCTACCTGCTCTCCCAGTGCTCTGTACAATGTAAGGACAACAGAACTTGAGAGGATCTATCCATAAGGACACTTCTAGAGCTTTGCCTATCTTAAACAAACTCACTTGTAGTTCATAGGCTCAGGAGTAATTACGGAGATAAATTCTTACTGGGTTGGATTTCGGTTTTGTTTATTTCCTTTGACAGGAAGAAGGAGGAAGTGAATTCATTAGGGTACAGTCTAAACTGCCATAACTAATAGATTCAAAAGTTAAGTGACTTAATTTCTTTCATACCTGTGTCTGGAGTGAGCAGGCCAGGACAGGGAGAACAGTCTTACCCTCCTGCACCTGTGGCTTCAAGTTATCGCCATTTTCCAGCCAGTGGGAAGGAGGAAGAGGGACATTTAGGAAACATAGCTTAGGCTTTAAGGCCCAGAATTTGTGCATTCTCACATTAGCTCACATCCTATTGGCTCAAATATGTCACATAACCACACCTAACTGCAAGGGAGGCTGGGAAATACACTCTCCAGCTGAGCCGAACTGCCCAGCTAAAACTTTTGGGATGCTGTTTCTAAAAGAGAGGAGGGGAACACGGAAATCAGGGGGAAATGAACCATTTCTGGCCCAAGGAGTATTTTTATATGTTCTTTCTTTAAGCAATTAGAATTTGAAAAAAATACCCATAACCAGGGTCAGATCTAGATTTTTCTGGAGCCTGAAGCTCATATAATCAGGGTGGAGGAAGGAGCAAAGATCCTTTCTCAAGGAAAATAATACAAAAATATCTAACTTTTGGAAATGTTGCAAAGCATATGACATTGTGAACTCATTGCTAAGACCCTTCCAAGGCCTTGCATGGGTGGGGTCTGTATACAAGTGAGAAGCCCAGAAGCTTAAGCCTCATAAACCTTGGGGTAAACTGGTTTATGCCTGCAACAGTTGCATTTTTCTAACTTCTTGTTCCTGCAAACTTATGATCACATAAAAGCTGTTATCCTGTATCTGAAATAAATGTTGGGTCAGTGACAGAAACAGTCTGATTTTTATGGTAGCCAGTTCAGTTAGTCTCTCCGCCTGGCACCCCAGCTGGTGGTTAAGAGGCCTTTAGTGAGCAATACTGACCAGTTGGTCTCTGGCCATAAATAAACACGGCCAGAATAATGACTCATAGAAAGCAAATGGTAATGTTTGTTTGATGGTTTGTTTCATTTTGTTTAAGCTGAATTGGAAGAGCTGGTTCCTATTCATCACCATTCCGACCAGCATCGTGGGCTAGGCAAGAGGGAGCTGGTGGCCGGTGCCCTCCGGGCCTCAGGTCCAGAATCAGTAAAATGAGGAACAGAGATGTACCCTGCTCATGGCTCTTACAATGGAGGGAAGATTCTGGTGGAATCTTAGTGAAATGTGCTCTAACCTGCTCCTCTTCATGGGCCTGAACCTAAAGAAAAACAATCTATCATTGCAATGGCCCCTTAACCATTTGCCCACAGCAAATAACAAAGCATGGCAGGTACAATTTTACTAAATTTACCTTAAATGGGGGAGAGAAAGCTGGTTGCAAGTAACTCTTCCTAGAATGCTCTTCTCCATTAGATATTTCCAAAAGTGACAGTTCTTAGTATAGCTCACTCATTCCATTCATTCATTCTATGACCATTTAGTTTTACCCACTCTATGAAGGTAGACCAGAGAACATAGGAATGTACAAGGGAAAGGCATTGAAACCAAGGATGTGTACACACACACACACACACACACGCGCGCACACACACACGCACAATGCAGGGTTGGGCCAGAGTTATGCATAGAGCCATGGGGACTCATGTACAATCTGGAACTAGAGGTAGGGTACAGGTGTTCCATTAAATGAGGACGGTTGAGATTAGTCCCCATTCAGTTTTATTTTTCTTCCTAAGTCACCAGGCGGGTGTGACCCTTTACAGAGTACTGGGTCTCTCTCCCACATGATACTAATCACATGCCCCTGCACGGTACTCTACAATGCCCTTCTCTCTCCCATTGTAATATAAGCTGTGGAGGATGACAGGAGGAATATAAGCATTGTGCATGTGGAAAGAACACTAATATTTACTGTATTTTAAGTCAGTTTACATATTTTGTTTCATTTAAATCATTTAAAAAAAAAAAAAACTCAGTGAGGAAGATAATATCCACATTTCACAGATAGGAAAACTGAGGCTTAAAAAAAGCTTAGGAATTTGTCCAGGCTCATGTAACTAGTAATGGTAGAGTGAGGATTTGAGACTGGTCCTTTCTGACCACAAGGCCAATATACTTCTTAGATATCAGACTTACTCCTTTCTCCTTTATCCCATAGTACATAGGACCCTTAATTACTACTTGTTAATAAGGGAATCTTTCTACTGAAACATCTGTCTCACTGGGCCTTTCTTCTCGGGCCTTGTTTAAATTAGTAACAAGGAAACCTACAACAGCTGGTTTCTCCTGATAGAGACATCCATCAGTTCAGGACAAGGATGTAAACTACTTTGGCAGAAGTCATTAAATAATGATCGCTTGGCAACAACTCTGACCTACCCACATGAAAAAAGAATATTACCCTCCGGAATATTATTTCAGGATGGGTGCTGGGAAACCTATGCTCTGTACCTTTGGTTCTCAAGAAAAAAAAAAAAAAAAAAACCATTAAAAGAAGAAAAAAAAACAGGTCATGATTACTGGAAGTATTTTTTTAACCACACAAACTGATTTCTGCATTGATTGGTAGATACGTGATTTCATTTGGCCGGTTGCAGTCATACCAAAAGCAAATTTTCTTTTTTACCAAATTCTATTATATTTCCTATTACTGGAGCATGGGAAAATATTACCTAGTATTTCCCATTTAGTGTTCTTAGAAGAAAATCATCTATCTTCTGTTCTAAGAAAAAGTAACTAGGTATATTTTTTGGTTAGTATTAATATTCTAGCCACCAAGTTCCATGTGGCTATTGTATAAATAATATAAAATAGGTTATTGAGAATTTGATAAAAGCACTTAGCCATATGATATATATATTGTTCACGCCACAGAGGTTAGACTAGCACAATGAATTTAAGCTGATTCAGGGTTTTGTGTCTGTGCGCAAAAATTCAGCAGTTCTGTGTTCTGATGCTCCTTCCAAACTCTTAGCCCCAGAAGTATCCAACTTTGCATGAAATATTTGAAATAACTTATGTTAATAGTCACACTTTTATTGAAATCCAGCTCATTTTTTAAAAACTGAAATCCTTAGCACACTCTAAGAGAAGATTCAAGACTCCTCTTCAATTGATTCAAGAGAAAACTAACATAGGCTGATAAAGATTGTTCTAACAAAATGGTAATCTATATATGTGGAGCTGTTGGCTATGGCTAGCAGAGCAGCAACAGCAGCCGACTGGGAAGGTGAATTGAAGCAGTCAGCTGGGAGGCGAGGACGCTACCCCAGTAATAATTTGGGGAGAAAAAGAGATAGCTGTTTCCTATTAGTTCATGTAAAGGTAATCAGAAATTTTAAAACTCCAGCTCTAGTATACTTTAATACTTGCCCAGCTTTGGTGAAAAGCAGGATTACCCCCATTTTTGGTTTTTCAGGTGTGGGCATTTTTAGTTACCTTCCTTTTTTTTTTTTTTTTTTTTTTTTTGAGATGGAGTCTCGCTCTATCGCCCAGGCTGGAGTGCAGTGGCGCGATCTCGGCTAGTATACTTTAATACTTGCCCAGCTTTGGTGAAAAGCAGGATTACCCCCATTTTTGGTTTTTCAGGTGTGGGCATTTTTAGTTACCTTCCTTT
>NW_012104254.1:2472841-2482570 GCF_000951045.1 Mandrillus leucophaeus
CCTCAGCCTCCCAAGTAGCTGGGATTACAGGTGCCTGTCACTATGCCCGATTATTTGTATTTTTAGTAGAGACGGGGTTTCGCCATGTTGGCCAGGCTGGTCTTGAACTCCTGACCTCAGGTGATCCACCCACCTCAGCCTCCCAAGGTGCTGGGATTACAGGCATGAGCCACCGCACCTGGCCTACTTACCTTCTTTAATGAACCCCAGAATCACAGAGTTCATGTATCTCTACAAACACACTTCATAATTTGTGTTAGTCCATTTGTATCACTGTAAAGGAATACCTAAGTCTCAGTAATTTATAAAGAAAAAAGGTTTAATTGGCTCACAGTTCTGCAGGCTACACAAGCATGGCACCAGCATCTGCTCCTGGTGAAGGCCTCAGGGAGCTTCCAATCGTGGTGGAAGTTGAAAAGGGAGCAGGCATGTCCCACAGCAAGAGCAGGAGCAAAAGAGGGAGGAGGAGGAGCCAGCTCCTTTAAACAACCAGCTCTCATGAGAACTAACAGAGAAAGAACTCACTTCTTATTACCATGGGCAGGGCACCAAGCTATTCATGAGAGATCCACCCCCATGACCCAAACACCTGCCACCAGACCCCATCTCCAACATTAGGGATCCCATTTCAACATGAAATTTGGAGGGGACAAACATCCAAACCACATCAGAGTTGAAGACAGCGAGGTAGAGAGAAGCAAAGTGACACATTCAGGTTCACAACCCTTTGGAAAAGCCAAGAGGAGATGCCAGTCCTCTTCGACCAGGGTTTCCCAACCTCAGCACTATTAACATTTCAGATAACTCTTTGTTGTGGGAGGCTTTTTCATATCATATTGTGTATTAGACAATAATCTTCTCATTCTGAGCCTATTTATAAATGAACTGATTCCAAACTCCAACCCATCTCTGATCTGCTTATGTTTACATTAGCAACGTGTGCATTGTAGGATCTTTATCAGCATCTCTGGCCTCTACCCACTGTATGTCAGTAGCACCCATCTTGCAGTTGTAACAACCAAATACATCTCCAGGTTTTGCCACACGTCCCCCTGGGAACCAAAACCAACCCAGTTGAGATCCATTGCTCTCGACTTACTTTGATTTGCCGAGTGATTCTTAGCCCCAAACCAGTCCCAGTTATGACCCAGCTTGCTTTAGGACATTTGCCCATTTCAGAGAAGTCCCTCTTTCTCTTTAAAGGAATTGTGGTGCACTAGAAAGGGCACAGAGGCTTGCGCCCCTGGAAAATTTAGGTTTTAATCCTGGTTTTGTCACTCACTCACTGGGGGCCTTAGGACAATATTTTAAATTTCTCATAGCCCCATTTTCTCAATTGTTAGTGGGAATTAAAATGCCTGCTTCCAAGATAAAGTGTTAAGTGAGTTGTGTCTGAAAACCATGACACAATGCCTGGAACACCAGAAAAGCACAGTAATGTTAACTCCCTCTCAATAATCATGGTACCAAAACTACCAGAGAAGAGGAAGAGTTTACCAATGGAAATACAGTGGAGCTGTGGTATAGATCTTGGAGAATCCAAGTTGGAAAAGCTGTCTTACACAGGAAAACTTTATAACCAAGCTTTGCCAGGAAGTATCAGGCCTTCCCAGAGGACCAAGCATCTACCTGAATTCTAGTTATTCATGAGGCTAAACCAAGAGAAGCACAACCAAGTAGCTGGGATGCAATTGGAAACACCAAGACAGAAACACACATGCAATAAGACTCAGGCCTTGAGCCTGAATGAGATCTGGGTGCATTTGTCAGGAATAGATAGGGGGTTGGGGACTGAGGAACTGCTTTGTCCCAAATTATAAAGATCTTACTCTTCATCAAACAGAAGTTTTTTCCTTCTGGAAATCTCTGGCAATATCTGAACTTCAAAACATGTTGAAAACACTACCAATTATCTTCCATGGAAAAATATCTGGAAAAACTTTACCACACATGGCAAGGCAACATGATCCCCAAAACAACTCTTTAGAAAAAGGTTTAACTTTTCGTCAAAACTTCCCAGTTCTTAAAATTTTATTTTGCCCATGATGCTTTATTATCTATAAGACAATATCTATTTCACTCTGAGCCTACTGTCTATTAACAACTTGATTCCAAGCTCTGAACCATCTTTATTCTACTTCTCTTTATGGTATCAGTTGCAAATGTGTGAATAATAAAAAGTAGAAATAAATCATTTAAGTTAAAAACAGTTAACTACAATCTTCTTTCATTGCTTTTAAATTTTAGCATTCTTTTAAAACAGAAGTAAAATGCTATATACCTGAAGACATCCATAGCAGTTTTATCTATCATAATACAATCTCCATTACCACCACCACCACCACAAACCTAGAAACAACTTCAATATCTGTTATGGATGAAATCACTTGCCTCAAAAAAAGATACGTTGATGTCCTCACTCCCAGTACTTCAGAATGTCATCTTATTTAGAAGAGGGTCTTTGCTGATTTAGTCAAGATGAAAGGTCTTTAGGGTGAGTCTAAATCCACTATGACTGCTTTCTTTATAAAAAGAGGACATTTGGGCCAGGCTCATAACTGTCATTCCAGCACTTTGGGAAGCCAAGGCAGGAGGATCACCTGGGGCCAAGAGTTCAAGACCAGACTGCGCAACAAAATGAGACTTTCATCTCTACTAAACAAAAATAATTGGCCAGGCATGGTGGAATGCTGTAGTCCCAGCTACTTGGGAGGCTGAGGTGGGAAGATCATTTGAGCCAAGGAGGTCAAGGCTGCAGTGAGCAGTGATGGTACTACTGCATTCCAGCCTAGGCAACAGAGAGAGACTTTCTCTCTAAAAAAAACTAATTTTTTTTTAAACTGCAGGGGATGGAGGACAGGATTTGGATGTGACGCAGCCATGCACAAAGAGAAGGTTATGTGAAGAGACACAGGAAGAATATGAGGCAAATACTGAGGATTGAAGTGATGTATCTTTGGCCAAGGAAAGCCAAAGATTGCTGGAAAACCACCAGAAGCAAGGAGGAGGCATGCTCCCCATATAGGTTTCAGGGGAAGCACAGCTCTGCTGCTACCTTGACTTTGTACTTCTAGTGTCCAGAACTGTGAGACAATATATTTCTGTATGTTTGAGTCACCCAGTTTGTAGTACCTCGTTATAGCAACACTAGCAAAGACATACTATGTCCAACAAGAGAGACAATTAAATTATGAAAGGTCAAACTAATGAAATATTTTATAACCACTAAAAATGATAATTTTAAATGATTTTGTGGAAACTTGGAAATTATTATTAGATATAAGGGTACATATTATAAGTGATGAAAAAACATATTACCGCATCATATGTACTCTGAATATAATAATATAAATGTTTCTGTTACTGGGGTAATATATTGCAGACATTAAACCCATGAATTTCTATTTCCCACTTTGGATCATGGCTGCTCTGCCTTTGACTTCCAGGCTAAACCAATAAGGTGATTGCCCCAGGGAAGGTACGCAGGTAAATAGTGGGGTGGAATGTGTAGTCAGAACAAAGAACAAAGAGGGAATTAATTAACTTTGAGTCTCAGAACCAATTTTCTTTTTTCTTTCGTAAAACATTGGTCTTGAAAGCAAGACTTGGTTGAGGGAGAGAGGAGTGTCTAAATAACAAAGTGTCCTTGTTAAACTAGCTAAGATGAGGCTTACTAGCTAGATCATAGTTTTAGTTGAGGAAGATTCCTACCCAATAAGAAGATGAAGAGGTGCTTGTTGGCTGGTGGGAAGGCAGGCTTTGGCCCCCTCGTCTTTAGATTCTGGAAGAAAGGTGGCCTACACCCAACTGGAGGCTGCCGATCCCAGTAAACACTGCAGCACAGAATGGGCTGTGAACGCAAAGGCTTTTATGGGCCACCCTGGATTCTGCATTGCTTGGATAGGACCCAGAGGTGTTTTCATGTCTCCATGGGCAGACACAGGTGGCCACTGAGCTGAGAGACAGCCTGGGGACTCCCCAGGTGATGAATGAAGTGGAAGGACCCAGCCAGGGCAAATGGAGCATGTGGCACAGGCTCTAAGAGCCTAGTAGGAGATGAGGTGAGGGATGCCAGGTCCCTGGGAGAAACCTCCAGCCTTTTCCAAGCAAGACTACAGATGACACCAGCAGCAGGACTCAGCCTCAGCTACCAGCTGATACCCACCATGGGACTGGTCCGACCCCAGCAGTCACCCTCCCAGGAAGCTACCAGATAACAGTTCAGAACAGGGACTAAAAGGGATCCCACGGAAATCTCTAAAGATTCAAGGACCCCACCTACTTCTACCTCATATTCCCAGGTCCTTCTAAGAGAGGAGCAGGGCAGGGCGGGCGTGAGTCACAGCCCATTTTATCTAAAGCATCTGCACTTCTATAAAGACTGATTAAATAATTACAAAAGACTAAATTTGCCTGTTAGCAAAAATCTAGTGGTTAACATTTCTCCCCTGACAACCAAGATATAGATGGGGATTTATGAGGAAGATCAAGTTGGTTTTATATAAACAAAAAGCTATATTTTTTGCACAGCTAAGTATATTATGAGAAAATTTGTGACCTTACAACATGATTATGTAGACAAAGATTAAAAGGAAATATCCAAAATGAAAATAATTTATATTTTCAATATTTTACATTGTTTAAAAATAATCTTGCCTAGTCCCTGTCTCTGAAGAAGGTTCTATGGTTGCTACATAACAGCATATTTACAATAAGACTATCCAAACTACTAAAAGTAAACATCTTCCCAGCCAAGTCCTGGTTCCCATATAGAAGAGTCAATAAAGTTAAAGATGAAAAAATCTGTCCCTTTTTAGCCCTCAATGTATCTAGTTTTCTGGAATGAGTGAAAGTAAACAAAAGAATAGAGAAATATAAATGGTTCAGATCTTCACATCATTCATTCCCAATTATCTGCTGATAATCTGCAGAGGTCATTTGTGAATATCAGTCTTTCTCGGCTACCCAGAGCTAAACACACTCAAGGGGGCCTGCAGAGCCACCACCCAGGTCCTGCCCCACATCTGTGACCACTTTTCCTTTCACACTTTCCAGAGCTCTACGTGGTGTCTCCCCTAAGTAATTCCAAACTTAATGTGAAAGAACTGTCTGTATGGTTTGGTTTTCTTCTTTCATATTTAGAAGACCAGCTGTCCCATACTGGTTGCCTGAGAACAGGGTCGGTTCCACAATGCGGAGTGCCTGAGGCACGTGGTTTGAAAGGTGCGAAGACAGAGAGGTCTTCCTCCCAAGAACATCTGCTCCCTCTGCAGAGAAGGTGCCAGGAGCCCCAGCATCAGGGAGTCACTCCATTGGCCTTCAAAATGCCTCTGCTTTCAAGAATTGCCTTTTAAAATGCACCCACCAGCTGGCAGAAATAACACTTTCGACTTTAGACAGCTATCACTCACCCAGGATTCATCAGCTAGCTACCTGCGAGGCCCAAGATGACCAGAGCCACAGTAAATACTGGAAGGAAAGCAGAGTCACCAAGTAGGCATGAGAGAGTAGGAAAAAGATATCTGGGAGTGATTTCTTCACTCTTAACTGCTAATTATAAAAACAATAGTTACAATTTTAAATGGCCTGTGCTTGGCACTTTAATACGGTCTCATCTAATTCTCACAGCAATCCTTCAAAGTAAGTATTACTATCTCCAGTTTACAGGTGATTAAAATGAGGTTCAGAGAGCTTAAATAATTTGTTCAAGGTCATGCAAATTGTGGAGCTGAGTTGGAAGTCAAGCCTGCAAGCCTGCTGACTCTAAAACCCACACTGTCTCCCATATTCCAGCTGTCTGTGTGCATGTGTGTGCACATACAGGTACACAGACAGTATTGGACACTACTGGTTGAAGATAATTCGAGGCTATTTGTAAAAAGTGCTAAAAATAATTACTTCAACCCTTCTACTTTCTGAATTTAGGAAGTTATCTTAAGAAATAAATAATAAGCATGCACCAAGATTTCACTATAAGGTTATTCATTGAAATATTTAGCTAGGAGGCAAAGTAATATTCAACACTGGGGAATTCATTTTAAAATGGTATATTATTTCCATACAATAAAATACAATAAACCATTAAAATGGGTGGAAGGAAATGGAGTGATATGAAAGAAGAGTTCATAATATACTGCCAAGTTGGTGGCATGTTTTCAGCATGTGTGCTGATTACTATTACTGCATAACAAATTACCCCAATTACTCTTATTTTGTTTTTCTAAAAAATGTGTCAGAAGTTTAAAAAGCTGGACAGTTCTTGCACGGGGTTCTTTAAGTGATTACAGTAAGATGAAAGCTGGGGTTATAGTCATCAAAGACCCTCCTGGGCTGAATACCCCAGATGGCTGTCAGCTGGGAGTTAGTCTGGAGCTGCTGACTGTGCAGTGCCTACACATGGCCTCTTCATAAAGCTTGGGCTTCCTTATAGCATGGTTGCTTCATGAAATTGAACTTTAATGGTGGCTCCAGGCTCCTGTACAAGTGTTAGGAAGAACAAAGCAGAAACTGAATCACATTTTTTGACCTACCCTGGGAAGTCCCATAGAATCACTTTGGTCACATTCTATTGATTACAAGCAAGCCACAAACCTGCCAATACAAGGCAAGAGAACAATGAAAGGAGTGTCAACAAGTTTGCAATCAATCAGTTTTTAAGCTGCCACAGCATGTCACTAAAGAATTTATCTAATATAGCTGCATTTTCTTAAGTAGACATGTAGCTAGGAACAAAAATAACCATAAGGACATAAGTAAAATACTGCATGATTTTCCCTGAAATTTCGATGAGTTTTATTTTCATCTTTTTTACTTGAAATTTTTACACTGACTCTTTATTAATTTTGTGATCAGAAACAAATCAAATAAAAATATTTAACTTTTAAAATTTGGAAAAGACACAAACAATATTTTGCCTCCATATTCTATGCTAGCTAGGCACTTTTCCCCATATATCTTGCAAAATCACCATGGAGCAATCTACCACACCCTCAAGTAAAAATTACACATAAATTCATACTTGCTTTCCTCATATTTATGTCAATAAATCTCCTCAATGTCTTAGACCACTGGTTACCTGCCATGCCTAGCAATCCATAGTGAGCCTGGTAACTCAGTGTGTGGAGTGACCACCACTGAGGAAGAGACCACGCCATGGCCTTCTCATGCAACCTGCTCAGGAAAACCCACAAGCACACGAGGCCCCAGTCACACTAGCCTGAGTACGGCAGCTGGTGGTATCTTTTTTTTTCACATAGGAAGTAAAAAGAGATATCTGATCAATCGGTAATATTGGCTTTTGAGGTGTTATTCCGAGAAGAAAAAAAGAAAAAGCTCAGTTGACTAAGTCCACCAAAAGTGATAAATACTGCCTCTCAATCAAACGGGTAGCCCATGACGAGGATGATCCTAGGCTGCCTTTAATGCCAATACCAACTACTGCAGACAGAATGAACAGATGTCTTTCACTTAGTGGGTGGGAGTATATACTAGACCAAAATATTCGCAAAGGTCTCAAAGGCTAGACCATATTAATGACCCTCTCTTTTTCTTTCCTCCTCCCCTGAAAACACTATTAAAAACTAAGGTCACCAGCTGTTGCATGCCGTCAAGAACTAAAGAATTTATGGCAAGAGTCCTATTTAATTACAGCTCATGAAACTGATCCTATAGCATTGCAGACCTTATATATAAATATTATTTATATCCCCAACTTTCAGGAAAGCAAGGACTATTTCACAGCCTTGCCAGAGGTCAGGGATCTGCCCCGATGTTAAACATAAAAGGTGTTGTATAACACAGCTAAACAGATTATGGGCTGGTTTGCAGACATGGTTTTCTTCTCCACACAACCCTAACTCTCCTTCCCTGACAATGGAGAAAGAACTCCATTCAATACACATCTCCTTAAGGCCAAAAGTACCTGTCTCAAGAGTGTATACTTAATTCAGAGGACCATGGGGAGCCATTGAGAGCTTACCAAGAAGGAATGATATGATCTAAACTATACCTTGGGGGGATTAAAGCTGAAATTAGTAAAATGGAAAACAAAACTACATAAATTTAGAAACTGGATTCTTGAAAAGACTAATAGAATGGATAAACCCCTATCAATCTTGATTAAGGAAAAAAGAGAAAAACAATAAAATAGAAAATATGAAAAGGACACAATCACAAGTTATAGAAAAGATTAAAGGACTACAATGGAATGTTATGTACAATTTACGCCACCACATTTGGAAACAAAAGGAAAAGGATGATTTCCTAGAAAAAGACAATTAATTGTTCACACTTGGTTCAAGAAGCAGCAGTAAATAAGAGTAGAACATGAACACAGAGAGGTAGTGATGGACCACCTATTGGATGCACCCAGAACACATTTTTTGATTGGGGATTGCTTATAAGGGGTAAGAAAGAGACAGTTGAAGGTAATTCTTACCAATCTTGTCTGATTAGGTGGAAAGACTAATTTCATGCACAGATCATCAGGAGGACCAGTTGAATTTAGGGGAAAGATAATGAATCATTTTGGAGATATCATAAGGTATCTCCAAATGGAGATGTACATCCAGAGGCATAACATAATGGCCAAGAAGTGTGTACACCCAGGGACTAATGAGGATGATGCACTAGCAGGCAAGAAAAAAATAAATTATATTGATTTTTATCTCATTTTTTCTAAAGATGTTTGTGTCATTTTATAATGCATAAAATATATTACTACTGTAGTATTAATACACTAAATATATGTATGGGGGTGAATGCTCAAAAAAATTTAATAGTATAGAAGAGTAAACAAAAACATTTGGAGGTAAATGCATACGGTAGAATAACACTCAGCAATAAAAAGCCAAGAATCACTAATACACACAACAACATGGGTGAACTGCAAAATCATTATGCTGAATAAAAGAAGTATGATACAAAGAAGTACATACTCTATATGATTATGTGAAAAATGGAATCTCACCTACAGTAATAAAAAGTAGACCATTGGAGATCTAGGGCACGGGCAGAGAAAGAATGGATTGCAGAGACATGAGGAATGTTTTGGGTAATAGGAACGTTCTGTATCTGGATTACGAAAGTGGTTTCCCATGTGCACACATCCATTAAAACTGAGTGGTACAATTTGAATGAGTGCAACTTATTATATATCAATTATACTTCAATAAAGGTGATTTTTAAAAACATTTGGAGGCTGGGCGTGGTGGCTCACGCCTATAATCCCAGCACTTTGGGAGGCCGAGGCGGGTGGATCACGAGGTCAGTAGATCCAGACCATCCTGGCTAACACAGTGAAACCCTGTGTCTACTAAAAAAATACAAAAAGAATTAGCCGGGCATGGTGGCAGGTACCTGTAGTCCCAACTACTCGAGAGGCTGAGGCAGGAGAATGGCATGAACCCAGGAGGCAGAGCTTGCAGTGAAAGGAAATCATGTCACTGCACTCCAGCCTGGGCAACAGAGCGAGACTCTGTTTCAAAAAAAAAAATTGGAGGCCACTCTTAGAAAACATTCTTGAACTCTTGTGTTCCTCAGCTGTGTTTTCCTGTCATTAGAAAGAACACCCAAATCTCAGTGACTTACAACAATAAAGGTTTATTTCTCCCTCAGGTTGTGTTACCCAGCTCTGACCCATATAACTCATTTGTTTCTGCATCCAGTCCACAAGCACTGCACACATGCACAGAGGTTTTCACTGGCCCTAATCTTTTTTTTTTTTTTTTT
>NW_012104254.1:2483461-2485501 GCF_000951045.1 Mandrillus leucophaeus
CCGTCTCTACTAAAAAATACAAAAAACTAGCCGGGCGAGGTGGCGGGCGCCTGTAGTCCCAGCTACTCGGGAGGCTGAGGCAGGAGAATGGCGGGAACTCGGGAGGCTGAGGCAGGAGAATGGCGGGAACCCGGGAGGCGGAGCTTGCAGTGAGCTGAGATCCCGCCACAGCACTCCAGCCTGGGCGACAGAGCGAGACTCCGTCTCAAAAAAGAAAAAAAGAAAGAAAAGAAATTAGAGCAGAAATGAAATGTGAAGTAAAATAAGAGAGAAAATGTAAGAAAATCAGAGGACCAGGCTAAGAAGTCTAAAATCTAAATAATAGGAATTACAAAAAGAAAAAAAAGGAAACTAGAAGAAAAAAAATCAAAATAATAATTCAAGAACAATTTGAACAAGTGAAGGACATAAATTATCAGAATGAAAAGTCCTACTAGTTACCCAGAAGAGAATAGATTCATATCAATGTATATTATCATGAAATTTCAGAACACTGAGGACAAAGAAAAGATCTTAGACTATTCCAGAGAAATGAAAGCAAAATGGTTTAGAAGCTTCAAGAAGAACAGCATCTGAATTCTTGAGAGCAACACCAAATTCTAGAAGGCAATGAAGTAATCCCTTTAAAATTCTGAAGAAAATGTATTTTCTAATTAGGATTCTGTACCCAACCAAACTCTCATTTAAGAATGAGAGTAGAATCAAGACATTTTTTTCAGATCAATAAGGTCTCAAATCTTACTTCTCACAAATCTTTTCTCAAGAAGCTTCTGGAGGGTACGTTTTACCAAAAAAATAAAAATTAAAAAATAAATAAATAAATAAAAGAAGGCGGGGAAAGGAGGGAATAAACCAGGGAAGAGGGGAGAATGGGACCCAAAAACCAAGGGAACCAATACAAAAAAGAGATTAAGAATAGCGAGGAAAGATAATAGCTATTTGGCAGGCCTAGAAAACAGTCCCATTTAGAGCACATCGGAAGGCTTGTTTTCTTCAAGAAGATGTAATTTATGCTTAATGTGTTTAAACATTTTAAAAGGATATTTGTGCAATTTGGAGAAAGTTAGGATTGAATTCAGTGATAAGCACATAGATACTTAACAATATTTTGTTAAAAACAAGCATAACTATAAACTCCAGGGAAAACAAAACACTGGACAGGATGGGAAATATTATTATATTACACTACAGCACATGAACAAGCATTAGTCACAATTGCTTGCTCAACACATAAACAAGGATTTACATGGTCATAACTATTTAAACGCAACACAATGTTGACATAAATAAAATTACTGTATAACTATATTGAGTGGGTGAAGACATAGGATGGGTGTGTGTAGTATGGAAAGGTGAAACAGAGTTAGCGTTTCACCTTCTAAGGGAGATGTCAACATGCTAGATAATGTCTGACACTGAAAAATGAATGTAGTATCCATATAAGTAGGAAATAAGAAGGTAAATCCCAAGAGGAAGGAAGCACTATGCTTGTCCTCAAGCAGAGCAGACTCAAGAGAGAAAGGGATGTGCAAAACTTTTTACCATAAATATGGGACCCAGCAGAGAAAGAAACTACTGCCTAAGGATGACAGGAAAAACTTCACAGAGAAAGTGTTGCAGATAATGGGAAAAACCCCCTTCTCCATTCTGTCCTGCTTTTCATGGTAGAATACACTCTCTGCACTGCATCTCAACATGGGTTTTAACTGAGCACATAGTCACTAGAGATCCTCCTTCCCAGTCCCCGTTCCTGCTAATGAGGACCGTGTTACTAAATTCCAAAGGGAGCAAATGAGATGTTAGCAACTTCTGGATTATATTCTTTAAAGGGAGTCTTTTGTTCTTTATCGCCTCTTTAGCCCTTCCTTAAAGAAGGGCTAAAATAATATAATAAGAGCACAATAATCAATCAATCTTTTGACATCCTAACCCACTTTGAGTAGCATATGCCCAGGAAAATATTTCAAAGAAAACAAAGCTACTTGTGCAGAGATGTTTCTAGTAATCCCACTTATACAAGTTTTTTTTGTTTTTTTTTTT
>NW_012104254.1:2485831-2514364 GCF_000951045.1 Mandrillus leucophaeus
AAATGCTTAAATGAGACTCAAAATGTTTAATAGAACATAAATGATTGTGTTTTATATAAATACCATAAATAATGGTATTTATATAAAAGTATAGGTCTCTACACTGAAAATAATCAGAAAACATAGATGTAATTTACTGTAGTTTACCATATTTTTTCTGTAAAATGTTGAAGTATGCAATAAAAAATAAAAGATTAATTGGTAAAGTAAAAGGAAACACTCCTGTCAGCTTGTAATCACCTGTTACCCCAGAGTAATAAGAAGCACTATTTATTGGCTGCCTAACATAGGCCAGGAATTCTGCAAGTCTCCTTAAATACAGTGTCTTATTCAAGCATTACAGCTACCCTGCACGTTGGATGCTATGGGCCCCATTTTACAGATATAAATTGAGGCTCAGAAAGATTAAATAATTTACCAAATATCATACAATTCATATACGGTAAAGCCTAAATCAGGATCTACTTCCGCTTCCACATTGTTTCCCAGAAGGATCAAAATAATCCATGATCAATGAAAAAGATATGGAAACATACAAATACTATTCAGGAAAAAATCTAGAATTCCACCCTGTAGAGGCACTCACTATGTTCCCAAATTTCCTTCCAATATTTTTTCAGCATGTTTTCTTTCTAATACTTGATTTCAAGGTCCATATATAACTTCACATCCTGTTTTTTTATTTAACATTACATCATACTTTTTAAGTTTTAATGGTAGTGGAATATACTATTATATGGATATTCCATCATTTACTTAACTGTTCTAATGTATATTTGGATGCTACCAGTTTTTCACTATTACAAAAAGCACTGCAATAAACCTCTTCATATACAAATCATGCTCAGCAAAAAATTCAATTACAAGATGAATAATTGGAATAAAGGGCATGGAAATTTTTAAGACTCTTGTTACTTGTTACTGAGTTTCTTTCCAGGAAGGTTGTATCGGTTCACACCAGCAATAATTGAGAGTGTTTGTCTTACAACACCCTTACCATGACTATTACTGAATTACTTTTTAATCTTTGCTAATAGATAGATGAAAAATAGGCATAGCATTCTTGTTTGAACTAACAGATGGAAGCTTCTTTTCACATGTTTTTAAAAATGCAATATTGTTCTTCAGAGGTTATGCTAATTCCTCCAAATTATTCCAGTTTTAGACATGTCACAAAGCAATTATGAGTCCTTGAATTTTCTATCCCAACATGCTGCCTTCCCAAATAAAGTAAATCTGCCACCTTTATTTTATTTATTCATCCACCCATCCACGCAATCCTTAAACAACCTTTATGGAAAGTGTTTGACAAAAATCATTAGGTTTTTAAAACATTAATATCCTTTAGCCCCCATAGACTCTCTCCTAGTAGAATGCCTCCTACAGACCCGTTACATTTGATTTAGTTTCTAAAGAGCTCAAGGAAAATAAACTCAAGAAAATAGACTCCATCTTTTTCTTTTCTTTTCTGTTTCTTTCACCTCATTTCAGAAGACTAAAACATATTACCAAGACAGCTGTTTTGAAAACAATGGAAACAAAGCCGTTGTTACCACCTGCAGCTGTGCAATTACAACCTCTGTCAGTGGCAACTTGGTTGTGCTGATACCCAGTTATTCTAGATTTTGTTGGGAAAAACTCCAAACCTTGGCAAGATTCTAGTTCAGAATTTTTCAGAGAGATAGATAGATAGCTCCTGAAATAGCAATGAACAACTATCAGCCTAATTTAACCTGCAATAGAGCAGGTGTTCTATTAAACAGCTGTGATGTCGGTCACTTGCAGTATGTCCCAGGGTCGATCTGTCTGTAAACGCACTACCTCTCTCAGATTTGCCTAGCAATTGGTCTTTTGGCAAGAGAAAGCAGGGTGGTGCTGATTAATTATCTGATAATTTCCCCAGCAACATCACAAAAGTTTCACCTGTGGTGTGTGCGTGTGCGTGTACATGTGCACATGCACGCACATGTGTGGTGGTGGTGGTGGTGCGCTGGTTGGTGAGTACTCTGTAAGCCTTAAGTTACAACAAAGCAATAGGCCTCCAAATACTCATACACACAAGCAAACATTTGTTCACTTAATGTATTAGTCCATTTTCACACTGCTATACAGAAATACCCAAGACTGGATAATTCATAAAGGAAAGAGGTTTAATTGACTCACAGTTCTTCATGACTGGGGAGGCCTCAGGAAACTGACAATCATAGCAGAAGGGAAAGTAGGCGTCTTCCTCACAAGGTGACAGGAGAGAGAAGAGAAAGTGAAAGAGGAAGAGCCCCTTATAAAACCGTCAAATCTCATGAGAACTCTCACTCACTATCACGAGAACAGCATGGGGGAAACCACCCCCATAATCCATTCACCTCCTTCCCTCCACACGTGGGGATTACAATTCGAGATGAGATTTGGGTGGGGACACAGAGCCAAACCATATCACTTAACAAATGTATTGGGTGCTTACTGTGTGCTAAATTTTAGAGACAAAGTAACGCATAAAATGGATAAGGTCATTTTCCATGTGTAAGGCTCTTTCAGGGTACTTACATTCAAAGAAGGAAGACAGACAACATAAGGAAACAAATACATAAACCAGAAAATGGCAGATTATAGTAAAAAAATGCTATAAGGAAAATCAATAGGGTGATACAGTATACTCTACTGGTGTCCAATTTTGACAGGGACTTAGGAAGTCTTCTCTGAGGAAATGACATTTTAACTGAGACCTGAAGGGTGAGAAGGAGCCAAGGAGCCAGCCGTGATAAACCTCCAGGGAAGATGGTCCCAAGTAACAAAGAGAGTGAAGCCCCTAAGGAACAGAAGGTTGACCAGGTGGCTGAAGCAATGTAAGGGCTGGGGGAAGAGATGAACAACATATGAATTGAGAGGAAGAAAAAATTACCTTATAGGTTCTGTTAAAGTGTTAGACTTCCCCGTATGTGCTAAGGGAAGACTTTGAAAGGCTTTAAGTGTGAGTGGGGGAATCACGGAGAGATGTAATCTGATTTATGCTTCTCCTGTCTGCACAGCTAACTAACTCCTTCACCTCCCATTTTTTTCATAAATACCACCTGTTCTGTGAGACCTGCTCTGACTGCCTTATTTACAATTGTAAACACTAACCCTCCTCTTCTCTTCTGTCCCTCACTTCATGCTTCCAATCCCCTTTAACCTGCTCTAACTTTTCTTTTCCCATGACATTTATCACCTTCTAACACACTATGTAATTTACTGATTTGTTATATTTACTGTTTCTTGTCCATCTCCTGTGTAAATATAAGTTCCATAAGGGCAGGGATCTTTGTTTCGTTCATTGATCTAACCCCAAAAGCCTGAAATGGTAGAAGGCACATAGTAGGTGCTCAATAAACACTTGTTGATTAGATGAATACGTTTCCATAAAGATAGTAATTTGGAGTAATAAATAAATGGCATATTCATGTTTTAATCTACTTTTTTATGTAGAATGATGTGAGAAAACCATACTTTATCCACAGCAATGGAAGAACGAGAATGGGCCACTTCACTACCAGGTGTCACTGCTCCATTCTAATAATCTCAGCGGCAATTTTCTTCTGGTGTTAACAGCCTACTTCCTCAAGGGGTGAAGAGGTGCTCTGTGGTAGTTTGTGGATATTTACCCACGCCTGGCATGTCATTTCACCTGGACTATTGCAAGGACATGAGGTAATTTTTATTGCTTGTGGCTTCTTGTGTTTACCATATATTCCTGCTGCCAGTAATAATAGGACCTTACAGCCCAGCATTTACTGAAATGTACTGCTCTGCATTATGAGGCTGTAGCTATCAATATGGTTGTATAAATTCACAAAAGTACATGAGACTATTAGCTACAATAGTTATTGAAGCATTAAGCATGGATAATATAGAAAACTTGCAAAGTTATTATAAAACATAAAAAAAATATGCTGACAAGTTCTACTTTTGTACCTCAAGATTTTACAAACATGTATACTCGAAGAAAGTAGTTACAGGACTAAGATGTCAAACAGCTGCAATGAGGCTCAGGTGCAAACCAAAGATGGATACCTAAGGGCTGTGGTTCAGACCCTCCTTCTGTGAGTGCCATTTGGTTTCACAGTGTCTTTTTCCTTTATCTATGCAATACTGAAAACAATCTTGCTGTGCCTTAAGATTTCTGGAACAGTCACTCTAAATAAAATTATTACCCACTTCATAGTCCCAAAGAATTTCATGCATAGAAACTAGGATGTGTCACAAGAGTGCCCTGAAGGTTCCTGCTCCCGCCTTCCTGTGAATGCACAGGAAAGTGTTGGTTGCCTACCTGTGAGTCCTTCCCCTTTTGTCCTTCCTTTGAGAATACCCCAGTTTACTCTGGCATCCACTCCCTCCTCAGCCATATGCTTCAGAGGGTGAACGCTGATGTGCTACATCCTCACCAGTGAAACACAAGAATCTTCTTGTGGGGCTGTGGAAAAGATTTTCATCACTAGTAAGGAGTTACAGGAGACAAAACAACCCTCTCTTTACCCCTTGCTTATCTGAGTTGGCTGTGGCTGTGACTGCACACAGTGGCTGAGAAAGCAGCAGCCATCTTGCACCCAACCCAAAAGACAAGCTTGCTCGCTGAAGATGGCTTGGCAGAAAGGCCTGAGAACTTGGGCCCATAATGATGTGGTCAGCTGTAAGCTTACCCTCCCAGAGTCATCTCATGTCTAGACTTCTTGATATGTATAATATAATAATAAAACCCTTTATGAGTATAGTGATGTGGTAGGCTGGATAAAGACCCTCCCAAAGATGACCGTGGCCTAATTGCTGGTTCCTGTGAATATGTTTTGTTACAGGACAAAGGGGAATTAAGTTGCAGATAGAATCAAGGTTGCTACTCAGCTGATGACTTTTAAAAAGGAAGATGATCCTGGATTGTTCTGGATGGACGTGCTGTAATTACAAGGGCATTTAAATGTGGGAGAGGGAACCTGGAGAAAGGACCAGAGATATAGTACTATGAGGAGCATGTGGACGGACACTGTTGAAGGAAGGGGCCATGAGTGAAGCAATGCAGGCAACCTCTTGAAACTGGGATAAGCAAGGATACTGGGTGAGGCTATGCATGTGTAAGGAGAGGTCATATGGGAAATTTCTGTACCTTTTGCCCAATTTTGCTATGAATCTGAAACTGCTTTAAAAAATAAAGTCTATTTAAAAATAAATGTTTTAGAAAACAAGAAAATGTATTCTTCTCTAGGGCATCAAGAAGCACCCCAGCCTTGCTGCCACTTTGATTTTAGCCCAGTGAAACCTGTGTTGGACTTCTAACCTACAGAATCATAAGAAAGGAAATTTGTGTTGTTTTAAACCACTAACTTTATGGTCATTTATTATGGCAGCCATTGAGCACTGATACGGATGACCAAATATTTTATCATCCAAATCCAGGCACTTTTGAGAGTGAAAGGAGCGCTAGTAATAATTTTGGCAGAAAAAGTAAGGTAAATTGTACAGGGAACACCCCATTTGTTGTTTACATCACTTTGAATTCAGTTTTCTGACACTTGTAGACAGAAATATCCTAAATAATTATAGTGAACATGCCATCACATTCCATATATTGGCATAAATTCATTTTTAAAATATTTTAATTTTAAAACATTGATTTTAACAAACAGAGCCAACCCCACAGGAATTAGTAGCTACCTCAACCCGAGCACGAGCTACACATACAGAGGCCTTTCCCACAATTTGGAGAACCCAATCCTGATGTTGGCTCAGAATATGCAAAACAAAAAAAAGGAAAATAAATAAACAGTCAGTTCCCACTATCAAAAAACGTTTACAATTAAGTTGGGAAGATAAACGTCACAGAAATTAAAGGCCTAATAAACTGATTTATAGAAGTAGCTGTTTGTTGGCAGCACCTGACAGTGTGCCTATGTCAAGATGTTTTATTCCCCAAGAGACAAGGGAAAAGGAAAACCTGGTGTTTTCACTCCTAGTCTAAGCATCCTTTCCTCTAAATGCCGTGAAGTTTCTTTCCCCCAAAGTGAGGTACAAGAAATAGAAAGCAAAACTTGTTTTGAAAAGCAAAGTTAGAAAGGATTTGACATTGTAAGAGAATAACAGTCAACCATCGAATACAGAAAAAAATATATAATTGCATAAGAATCTCACTTAAAGAAACTCTACCTTTAATGCAATTCTCCCTTTATACAAGAAAATAAGGATCAATGCTGGAATGAGCTTAGGGAATTCGCTTCGGGTATTTAAGTGGAGGACAGCAGCAGAAGAGGCAAGAGTTAAAAGCATAAGAATCCTGAAGGGATTAACTCGGATTTTCTATCTCTGAGGGAATGCAAGAAGAAAGAGGTAAATTCAGGGGCTCCAGCTTGGGAAAAGAATTCCATTTCGTGGGATCACTGGAGCAATGCAGACCGCCTGCACACAGAACCATCAACCTGAGGCACGATCAGAGGACTGTGGCTCTGGCCATCCCAGGCGTTCGTGGGGGAGGGACTCCATTTACCAGAACAATTTCCTGTATTGAGAGAAACGAGGAAAGATGAAGGGGAGACTCTGTTGATTTAGGATGTATATAGGAAAAGATTTCACTGCCTGTAAAGTCACAAATACCGTTAGAAACTACAAGATGACTTTTTCTTTTAATTGGTTTGTTCAGGTGTTTTAGAAAATGTTTGGAGGAAACAGAAATGTCCCTTTAAGAGAGAAGGCAGGTATGCAAAACCCTATAAACAGGTTTGGGGAAATAAAACTGCTGAAACCGCTGAGCAGAGCTGAACAATACTACGGTACGTCAAGCAAGATAACTCTCATACCAAAGCAAATATGTCTGTGGAGAGCAAAGTACCTGGAATTGAACTCCTGATGTGTCTTACTTCTGTGAGAAGGGACATCAGGGAGCATTAAGGATATAAATATTGATTGGTGCGTGAGTTGAAGACCTGGTGTAACCAGGCCATGTAAATGAGCCAAAGAGATCCATCCTTTCCAGCATAACTTCCACCAGCCCCACTACAAAAGAAACCACAATTCCCATCCAGTTAATGACTTCTTCACTTTTGTAAAGAAAAAATGGCCCTACTCCATTCTGAATCTTTTTGAACTCTGCATAACTTCCAGCCATTGATCAATAGCTATTATCTTGCTCATGCTTCTAAGGTACCCTCCCAGTTGAGTCAGCCTTGTTCATTTATTCGTTCATTTGTTCATTCAGTAAACACATATCAATATCCCCAGAGTGCCAGGCACTAAGGGAAGATGAATAAGACCCAGTCTGATTTACCTCCCAATGGTGTACACTTTCCTTGAGCAACTGAGCCAGAAAGGACAGTTGCCCAAATCCCTATTTGTTTAGATTCACCTTTTCCATGTTTTCCCAGCTGCCATTCTAGGTAAAGCCTCCCAGTGTCGTTCCACACTTTAATACCAACTTCATGATAGGCTGCCTTTCCCTATCTGCTCTTCAGACAGGCACAGTGGAAATCTGGCTCAAACCCCAGTTTCCAGCATCCCCTTCTCCGGAAACCCAGCTACAACTTTCTTTTGCTCAGTAAAATAAAAGGACACCTCAATTTGCTCCTACTCTAATAAAGATATCTTTCCTGCCCACTTCTACTGATGAGGTTAATTCTCAGGATCTTAGCTTAAAAATCGAGAGATACAAAAAGTTGGGTTGGGCCAGCCCCACCTAACTCATGATCCCTCCTGTTACCCTTGGTGTACTCCAAACATATGCATACATGTGTTTTTATCTTCTCTTGTTCATATCTTGCTATTTAATTGCTCCATGGTTCTGTATATTTTGACTTCCTCAACAAAATCCTCTTTTATTTAATATTCTCAAAGCACCTGGTACAGAACTGTACTCACAGTACAACATTTAAAATGTTAAATATTTGCCTTGCCATCAATTAAATGTAGAAAATGAGACCAGCCTGGCCAATATAGTGAAACCCCATCTCTACTAAAAGTACAAAAATTAGCTGGGCGTGGTGACGGGTGACTGTAATCCCAGCTACTCGAGAGGCTGAGGCAGGAGAATTGCTTGATCCCAGGAGGCAGAGGTTGCAGTGAGCCGAGATCACTCCACTGCACTCCAGCCTGGGTGACAGAACAAGACTCGGTCTCAAAAAAAGAAAAAGAAAAAAAAGAAAGAGAAAATGTCCTCTTCCTTCCTCAACCTAGTGCTCTCGTACTCATTACCAGGCAACTGTCACATTTCAGACTCCTCCCAGACCAAAAACAAAAAAAGTCCAAGAGCCATGTTAAGTCCACGTTGTCTTCTGTGAGTCCTCTTATATTAATAGCAAAACATTACTACTTTGAATGCATCACATTTTCATATTTGTTTCCTTCCTCTCAATCTTTACAACCAAAGTGTTAGCCCAAATCTTATCCACCCTAATGACAGGAGCTCATCTCCAAAAACTGAATATAACATCTACCCATCATATTCACTCACCTCATCCACAACACTCAGCAAATGGGATGACACATTGAGCACTTTGAAGATGGTATATCAAACGTAGAGTGCCTTGAACAATTTCACTCGCCAGGTCCTCCGTCTTACACAGCACTCTCCGGAGCAGCACCAAGTGGCAGAAAGTCACTTGTGGTCTTTGGGGCCAAGTGGGCCCAGTTTGAAGGCCAAATCAGCCACTTATAAACAGTGTGAAATGAGTGACATTACTGAAGCTTCCTGGGCCTCAGTTTCCTCATCTGTGAACTAGAAAGAATGCCACCTTCTTTACAAGATCACTGGGGGCATTAAATGATTAAAAAAAAAAAAAAGATGTTGAAGTTGTAGCTTTTCAATGTTAAGTCTCTTCCCCCTCACCCTCATTTGTCACAACACCCACCCCACCCCTCTGCTTCTTTGAAGGATCACAGTGGCTTCTCACTGCCACTGGGCAACATTTTTATTTTCTGATACAAGGACTCCTTTCTGGGACAAATGTCAGAAAACTCAATCTAAACTACTTCAGCAAAAAGGGAATTCATCAGGTCACATAGCTGAGAGGTCCAGGGGTAGAACCAGCTGCAGATCCACCCAGACTGGGCCTTGCAGTTGTCACCAGGCCCCAGCTGAACTCTGATTGGACTATTGTGGATCACGCACACACCCTGAAATGATCCCTGTCGTCAGAGGATGTGAGTCTAGATTGGCCAAGCTAACAAGTGAGCACCCATGGGTGGTACCACATCAGTGCCCACCCTGAACTGAGGAAATTAAGGTGGCAAATCTCTGCTTTGAGTTGGGATGGTGGTTAGAGTCCAGCATATTAGTGTCTGAGGGCCAGGAGAGGGACACTACAGGGAAAGCAGAGAGGGGATCTTGGAGAATCCAGGACAACTTCAGAGGTCTCCACAGTTTTTGCTCTGGCCCAGTCTTGTTGATCTGGGTCCCAGGTAAGGGCACAGGCTCTCAGCTGTCTGGCTTCAGTTTCCTTGTCTGTGAGAAAGAATTATCAGTCTTGAGCAAGTCAAGAGCCTAAGACAGTGCTTGGCTCCTGTAAGCACTCAGTAAGGATTCTCCATTAACCGAGATCATAGGGGAAGAGCACCCATGCATGGCCATGGGCATTAACATTAATCTGAAAGTGAATGACTAAAGCTGTGCCTGTGGAAGCCTCTTAGGAGAAACAACAACCCAAATCTTGCACTCTGAATTTCCAGATTCCCTGGGATGTGAACAGAAAACTTTTGTATTATACACACACACACACACACACACACAGAGCAATTAAAATAGTAGTTAAAAGTTTTGAAAAGAAAGAATGACTATTTGGCTTTCTAGCTCCCAGTTGCCTTTGTTTACTTAGCTCTTCCATGAATGTGCACCTAGCATGCATTTCATTAAACAAGGGAGAGTTAGCGCTGTGCTAATTGCATACCTGGCTGCAGTATTCATTACAAAAGCCTCTTAATCGGATGGTTAGCCTGAGTGATTCCCCTTGGAAGGTGACCCGACTAGTATCTAAAAACACTCACATGTCCCAGCCAGGGTGATGGAGGGCAGGAAGTGTAACCTTTGACCAGGCAAGTGGTAACAATGTTGCCCTTTCTGCAACCAAGAACCAAAGGAATTAAAATTGAGTCAGTCACCAAGTAGACTGCATTTAGGGTCCCCTATAAATCTCTCTGAAGCATTTACCAAAATGTTTACTTTTCCTAGTAATTTAAAACGAATGGGAAAAGGCTTTGTGCCAAATATTGAGAAAACAAATTTGGTTCCTTCATCATTCCGTTCCAGCAGTCTACGTCTTTATTTCGTCTTAGAGTGCACTTTACTGAGCACTTTCTTGATCTGATAGTGATATGCAAATCATGATTAATCATTCCACAAATTAAATATATTTCTGCCCCTTCAGCTGGTTAAGCTGAAATTATTCTTCAGTGATGTACATATGTAGATGGCATTGAATTTCTCACATACCAAATAAAGCAGAGATGATAAAAACTCATTTCATGTAATTTACTTTAAACCTCCTTTTGTTGTCTACGTGCCCTTAAATAATATTCAGAATGTATTTTGCAATGCCACCAAGAATCCGAGTGGGACCCAAGGGACCCAATTCTGCGGCTGTTCCTGTTTATAGTTATGCTGTTTATTCCAGGGGCAGGGGTAGGGCTTGGACGGAGATTTCTGAACTCTTGGATGGAGTTCTCTGGCAGTTAGGCTAAAAACAAGCAAATGTGAGTTATAAACGCAACTCAAACTTGATTTTTGGCTTTGTCCTGTATGGTAAGGTTTGGCTAAGAGAACATAAAGATTTAGTTCAGATTGTAACTCCTTTTTGTCTGACCTTCCTTACTCAGATACTTCCACATTGACCGGGACTACTTAAAAACTGATGCAAAGTAAATGTAGCTTTGATAATGCTTCCTACTTTGACACTACATCATGTTATCCTTCTCAAGCAAGGTATTGATTTGAAAATTGGCTTCCTGACTTCTAAGTAATTGTCAATTCTTTTTTTAATGGAGTTCCTGTCTACTGAATATATATTCCCTTTTGTTTTTTCTCCTTCTATAAATGAAGCACATTCTGAATCTCTCAGAATTATTCTTAAAATAAAACAATGGAGGAAAACAAATGGTATTCTGGTTCATTCCCAGGAACTTTCTCGACTGCTTCACAATAATTCTCTCAGCACCTCTGCTCTCACTTCCTGTTAGCCCTGAACTTTAAATTCAAAATCAGCCTGACATATAGCATTGGTCTAGCTATATAAAAGATGATTTTGTTTTCATATGATAAAAAATTTGTTTGGGTTTTATATTTGTTTCATTCGGATACCCCCATTTCATTGATCTCTACCCTATAGGTACTGCTGTATAAACATGAATTTACCTTGCTTTGAAATTTCACTTAATAATCTTTACCTTAAATACATTATCAGAAATGTGTTAGACATGCTGTGTGGATCTAGAAACTACTAGTGACAGATTGAGAAAAAAACTGAGGGTCTAGGTTATTCTCAGAATGTCCAAATTGTATTTATTTGAGTCATTACCAGGAAGCTTGAGATTATCCTTTAGTAAGCATCGAGTAAATGGAACTTCCTCTACAATGAAAAGGAACATTCTCTGCCCTTAAAAGTTATAGAAAAGTAATGGAAAAATAATAGCTAGAGTACGGTAAGCTACAGCGAGTGTTTCATCCAGGCTCTACCATTGCTGCCCCTCAGATCTGCCCTCTCTTCCGGCGAAGCCTGTATACAGCTTCCTGCTGTTCAGGGCCCTCTTAGTTGGCTTCATGTTATTTCTTTGTAGCAGTGCTGCAGTTTATTAATGTTCATCATGTGCACGACAGTGCTTCTGGAATGCTGGCAACGTTGTCTGTAGACTCAGGCAATCAGGGCCTTTGCCCTGGGCCCCACAATATACACTGTTTGCCCTGGTCACATTCCTCCATTTCTAGGCCCTGCTCCAGGTACCCAAGACCCCAGAGTTCCCTGTCCAAATGGCCTCAAGGAGAAGGCACAGGACCAGCTGTGGTTAAGTGGAGGATGGAGCTTGAGTATGAAACTGGGGTGTCCAGTGTGGGAAGAGAGAAGTGGGTAGCCCAAGGCCTCCACTGGCAACTTTGCCTGAGGCTCCATATGCCAGGTGTTGCATGGTGAAGAGCAGAGATGGTCACAGCATGCCTAGAGCCTCTGACCTGGCTGGGGAGATGGACGTAAAAAAAGTAATCAGAAGGGCAAGGGGTTCTGCATATGAGAAGCACAGGGTGCTATGGGGGCCTCTGACATTGAGGAGGCAACCCAGGCTGAAGCTGGGGTGGGTAGAGGAGAGTAGGGACACTTTCTCCACAGAAGCCCCGTCACAATATCCACCCACAATTTCCTGCATGCCAAGCCAGAATTCATGCATTAGGACTCAGATGTGCAAAACCTATAACCTACTTTGTTATGTGTAAGTCTGATATGCTGAGATACCTTTATTTCTTTGCATTTCAAGGCCTCTTTTCCAGTCTAACTCATTCTCTTTCACGTTTCCTTAATTGACAAATATGCATTTTTCTTCCAGCATCAGCGGAATGGTGTCTCAAGGGCAAGATCTTTTTTAAAAAACAAAGAAAGCCATTCTAACTGGCATGAGATGGTATCTCATTGGGGTTTTGATTTGCATTTCTCTAATGACCAGTGATGATGAGCTTTTTTTCATATGTTTGTTGGCCACATAAATGTCTTCTTTTGAGAAGTATCTGTTCAAATCCTTTGCCCACTTTTTGATGGTTGTTTGTTTTTTCCTTGTAAATTTGTTTAAGTTCCTTGTAGATTCTGGATATTAGCCCTTCGTCAGGTGGATACACTGCCAAAATTTTCTCCCGTTCTGTAGGTTGCCTGTTCACTCAAAGTCAGGAAACAACAGATGCTGGAGAGAATATGGAGAAATAGGAATGCTTTTACACTGTTGGTGGGAGTGTAAATTAGTTCAACCATTGTGGAAGACAGTGTGACAATTCCTCAAGGATCTAGATCCAGAAATACCATTTGACCCAGCGATCCCATTACTGGGTATATACCCAAAGGATTATAAATCATTCCACTATAAAGACACATGCTCACGTGTTTATTGCAGCACTATTCACAATAGCAAAGACTTGGAACCAACCCAAATGCCCATCGATGATAGACTAGATCAAGAAAATGTGGCACACATACACCATGGAATACTATACAGCCATAAAAAAGGATGAGTTCATGTCCTTTGCAGGGACATGGATGAAACTGGAAACCATCATTCTCAGCAAACTAACACAAGAACAGAAAACCAAACACCGCTTGTTCTCAATCATAAGTGGTAGCTGAACAATGAGAACACATGGACAGAGGGAGGGGAACATCACACACCATGGCCTGTCGGGGGTAGGGGGTAGGGGAGGGATAGCATTAGGAGAAACACCTAACATAGATGACGGGTTGATGGGTGCAGCAAACCACCATGGCACATGTATACCTATGTAACAAACCTGCATGTTCTACACATGTATCCCAGAACTTAAAGTATAATTTAAAAAAAAGAAAAATGTATAATAAAAAAAAAAAGAAAAACCAAACAAAGAAAGCTACTGTTTTCTCACAAACTGTACAGTGTAAAATTTTAACCTGTTTCCCATGTCAGGTGTAGCTTAACTCCCAGCTCCAAGACCTTGAGCAAGTCATCTCACCTGTAAACTGAGAACATCTATCTCAGATAGTTGGTATGAGGGGTAATGGGATAAAACATTTAAAGCACATAGCTCAGAGCCTAGAATAGGCTAAGTGTCAGAAAATGTTCATCATATTTCTCTTAGAAACCCGGACTGCTTTTTGAAAATTTTTGAAATAAAAAAGAAATGCTGTGTTCTTCACACTCAATAATATCCGATTTACTTTAATGCTAACAAACCTTTGTTATGTTTTCTACAATTTAGATACCTAATAAACAAACTGATATGTATTTGAGAGGTAACAGAAACACAGAATAGGAAATATACTCTTTTAAGATGAAAATAAATATAATATAAATATTGTCTACTTCTATTTTATTTTCTACTAAATTTCTATTTTAAAATGAGACAAATGAATTCCTGACCTGGGATGGTGCTTTTCGAAAGATACTAAGCAGAAATCAGGTGGTGTTGCCTGAGCTAGGGTTGCAAACAAGTACATGAATGTGGAAGTGATGAGTATCTTGACACTTAGGATTTCCTTTGAATTTGAAATTTCCCCTGCCTTCTGTTTCTGTTTGGAGTGTGGATACTCCACATGTTTCACTCATTTATCTTTGTTCCCTATCAGGCTCGTACCTTTACTCTACCTCCTAGTTTTACTAAAAAGCTTTCCAAAGATGAAGTTCTCAGATAAAGAATAAAATTCTGGAATTATCTAAGCTCCAGTAACACTGAAGACATGAAAATCCACAGAATCATAGCTCTCAGTGGGTTGATAAATAGCACTTTCATCCTCACCTTGGGTTTCTGGTGTGTTATGGTAATGTAACATGCCACCTTTCTATATTTACTGTCTCTGCCTCCTTTTATTTATAGAGAAAGACATAACCAGACATCTATGTTTTTTGTTTTGTGTGGTTTGAGGGAGCAGGTGAATCTATAGGCATATAAATGTGTTATTTTCTAGATAATGTAGTAAGTGCAGTCTAATAAAGTTTTTCTAAAGGCAGCGTGACTACCTCCATAAAGTAAATTTAAAGATAAAAGCGCTTTGGAAGTTTGTTTTTAGTTGTTGAAAAAAATAATGGGTGCAATAAATAAAATGTTAGAACAAATTTATATAAAATAAAAACCACACGTGTGTTTCTCCCACTCACATGGCCACTTTCACCGTTTTCTGTGCAGTCTTTGTCACATGCACACATTTAACAGAGCAATCTTTATTTAAATGCCAGTAAGGGTTTTGCTTTTTAAACTTTATAAACACATCCTCAGGTTTCTATACAACAAATAATTTTTTGTTCATTCACTATGAGCCTATATAATTTAATTACTATTAGTGGCTTAGGTCATAATTATTTCTATTTGTATAGCCCTGTCTTCTGAAGGATTCAAATTGTTTTTAAAATAGCACGTTGGAAACCACATCAGAAGCCTTTCTAGTGCAATAGAAAGACTATAGATGGGGGAACTGAGGTTCTAAAGAGACTATGGGACTAGCCAGGATTATTCTTGGCAGATCAAAGACTAACTCAAGGTTCTAAATCCCCAAACCATCACTCTTTCTGCCTCCTGCCAGCCCCTAGACTCTTTGGTCTGGGATGGATGTCAGAGCAGGCATGGGGGGTCATAGAAAGACAGCATTCTGCTTGTCTGTTTCTCCAACTACAGGGAACCCAGCAGCTGCTATTGTCTCTATGCAGGGCTGGCTTGAATAGTATAATCCTAACCTGACTACCAAAGAAGTGATTACTTCCCTGTCTTTTAAAAACTGTTCTTTACTTCATGGGAAGCTGAGCCCTGGCTACTGGGTTCTAACACAGTCACGGTCCTAAAAAATGTGTCATAGAATTGGAGATTCTGTGAACATGGTATATACATTTACACAAATCCTACTACAACTGAGCCACATCCAAGGACTGCACCATGACTCTTGGAGGTAGCTCCTGGGACATCTCTTGGCACTTTGGGGTGAGACAGGGGCCTGGAGGAAACTCAGAACTGTGTGACTTTTTCAGAGACAAGAAGTCAAACTGGAAAGCCAAGTCCTCTATTTACCAGCTAGATTATCAGCCAGCTGGATCCATGCATGAAAGATTTTCTCTGGGCTGACAGAATTAATGCCATTCACACAGCCACAGGATGTGCTTTATTTCAGTACACATCCCGAGCACGCAGAGCCCAGGAAACGCTTTAAGAAGGTAGAGAGTTGAGGGTTCGGCAAACCTGGGTCTCCTGGTGAGTTCAGATTTCCATGAGTGCCAACTGAAATGGTGGTCCTCTTAGCTGGGTTTTCAGCTCCCCAGCTGTCTACAAGGGAATCAAGAGCACCACCCCACTTCACACCAGACCCAGGCAGTCATCATGCATAACCATGTTTGGTGATAGCTAAGCACAGCTGCATTTGAACTGATGACCTGGTAATCTGCACTAGAAACATCCATATCCCTTTACGAATCCCTGGCGCCTCGCCACGCATTTGACTTGTTGTTCTTAAAGTTTCACATCATTTTCCACCTGTTAAACCACCACTTCAAGAGAATTATTGAGTCTGAGGAAGAAAGGAGACCACTTTTACCCTCTCCTTTGTACTTTGAAACTCATTCACCCCATGGCTAATAGGACTGGTGGTTCAAGGATTCAATGCTGGTTTACTCATTTGGGGCATCTGCTTGTTACTGGCTATAAAGAAATCAACACTTAAAGAAATGCATTCGAGAACACCTACCCCAAGGCAGACATTTCCTTGTAAAAAAAATAGTGACACATAGCATCCTACAAGATTTCAGATACATACAGATGGCTTTTTCTGGACAATCAAGCGTTTGTCAGGAATGTTAGACAAAGAAAGCTTTATGTTCACAACATTATTATGGCTGCCAGCAGCATTTGTTTAATAGGAAACTAGCAGCAAAAAAAGGAAAGTCATGTTACTTTTGCATCATGAGTAATACTGCACCTCAGTGCATGCTCCCAGAAGTTGGTAACTACAGTAATATGCTTAAAGATATGCATTTGATTTGCTTCTGAGGCCTCCATCCCACCAACATATGATCATAAATATCTAGTGAATCACGTGTATGTTTGTGAAGTATATATTATCTGTGAAAGAAACAAATTATATAAAATCTGACACAATTAGAACTTCCTGGGACATGTCAGAATTTTTAAGAACTATTCTTGCTTTTACCACTTCCTAGAACTTTATGGATTTAAAGTTACCAAAATGCATCTAAAACCTGACATAATTTAAAATTTTGGAACATGATAGAATTGTGTTTTTCTTTTTTCATTACAATTGTCATTTTTGCCACTTCTTGGTGCTTTGTGGACCTAGAGACATTAAAGTCCTTTATGTGCTATCAAAATTTACAGTGAGCGTTTTGCCCCAGACTAACTCTGCTTGAGGAATGCTCTGGTGGTGCGTTTTTGATGGCATTGATTGTATCTTATGTACTGATATTTACGACAAAACTGAGAAAAGTTTAGGGTATTCAGACTCCTTCCTTTCACCCATACAGACATTTCATTCCAGAAGAAAAATAATGTTCTTTCTCATGCTGTTTTGCAAAAGACCTAAACAAAAGAAACAGCATGTAAAAGGTTTTAACGTTCCTTTGAGTTTGGAGGAAGAGGTATAAGGGCTTGTATTGAATACTTTTCAAATAAACTAGCGAATAACATGTACGTGCTAATAACATCTTAAGTTTGAAAGCTCCAGACGGAAAGATGACCTTTCTACGCATCTTTTTCCCAAGAACTTTTGCCATAGTCCTTCCTGTGGGAGCCTGGGGGAAATAAGTACAATTTCCTTAATGCTCCTTATAATTGCTGGAACTTACTTTCCAAAGCCCTGCTTTTCAAAAGCATATTTGTCTCTCTTTTTTAATCTTCACCAGGTATTGAAGAACAGAAATTTTCCCCAAGATGGCCAACTACTAAAATGACTTAACTACTGACTAAGCCACAGAACGATTGCTAAGCCAGAACTCCCTGCCCTACTTAGTTACCAGGTTGTCTACCTCAATCTAGAGCCTTGGCTAAAGACACGGAAAGCCAGGAGAATGGTCAGTGTTACTGGATTGAGAAAGTTGTTGATTGAAGGTGTGAGCAAAAACGAGGAATTTTATTTCTGGGGCCCTTACAAAGAAATTCAAATTAAACTTACCGATGAAGGAAAGTATGTTCACAGAGAGGGGCAACATATCCTCAACTAGACAATTCTTTTTGTTAATTGCTCTATGCAAAGCAAATATTTAATTTGTTGATTGCTCTATGCAAAGTAAATAAAGAATCCCCTTGGGCAGGGAAGGGAGAGCATCAGGATACATAGCTAATGCATGCAGGGCATAATACCTAGGTGATGGGTTGATAGGTGCAGCAAACCACTGTGGTACACGTTTACCTATGTAGCAAATCTACATGTCTTGCACATGTATCCTAGAACTTAAAATTTAATTTAATTTAATTTTTTAAAAAAAGAATCCCCTTAATGACCAAAGTGCTTTCTCAAGTGTCGATATTCCCAAGATGATAATAAGCTCTGACAGTTATGCTGTATTAGTTTATTAGGGCTGCCATAACAAAATACCACAGACTGGGTGGCTGAAACAGAAATGTATTGTCTCGCATTTCTGGAGACTGGAAGTCCAAGACCAAGATATAGACAAAGTTGGTTTCTTCTGAGGTCTCTTTCCTTGGCTTGCAGACGGCCACCTTCTTGTTGTGTCCTGACATGGTCTCTATCTGTGTTATTTGTATTCTAATATCTTTGTATTAGACTCCAGTCATATTGGATTAGGACACACCGATAGGACTTCATTCTACCTTAATTACTTATGTAAAGACCCTGTCTCCAAATACAGTCACATTCTGAGGTAGTGAGGGTTAGGACTTCAGTGTTGGAATTTGGGAGAAGATCCAATTTAGCCCATAACATGTGCATATGAAAAATAAAGTAACTCTTAAGTGGTAATATTTGTTTTGGTTATTTATAATGTTCTTACATTTTAGTTAATGTAATGGTGGCAGTAAGTTAATTATCCATCTATGAATGGGAAAATTGTAGACTTGAAATTAAGGCAAACTTTAGAAAGCATTGCTGTTACTATTAGTGGAAGTATTTACCTTCCAGTATCTACATAGCTGTAGCTATGAGATGCAGCATATTCCAACTGATGTCAGTAGGGGGTCTCAAAGAAATGGTAATTTGTCTGATATGTTTTTACTTAGCCTGGTGAGGTAGAAAGAACACTGGTCACAGCCAAGAAAGCTCTGCTTTGCCCTTATTGAGGGGAAGGGACTTGCCTTAGTACACTTGTGACTTATTTCCTCAGAAGAGGATAGCAATTAAGAGAGCAGACTGGAGTAGGACTACCTTGACTCCAGTCTACTGCTCATTAGCTTTGTGCTTTGGGGCAAGTGACTTAACCTCTCTGTTGCTCTGTTTTCCTATATGTAAACAACAATAGTAACCTAACTCAGAGGCAGTGAGATGAAATGATGCTGTATATGTAAAACACTTATAACAGCATCTGTCCTGATATAATTGTTCAAATATCCACCATTTTATTGTCTATAAGCAATAGGATTAAAAGATATACTTTTTAAAGTCCCTTTTGACTCTAAAGCCGAGATAGCAATGTTGCTCTTCGATTTTATGACACTCAAAGTTGCTACCTGGTAATTACATGGCAACATTAGTAGACATTATATCACCTTAGGAGTAAATTTACTTCATCCCATTTGCAATTACCTGGTTTTTTATACTATAGAGCACCAAATGGATTGAGTTATTCTATCCATCACATTCTCAGGACATCCTGAAATACTTTTGTATCAGTTCTTCCTATAATACCTATGGTATTATACTGTGGAGGCTATACCACTCAAGCTAAGATATACACAGTGTAACATAGTTTGCCCTAAAGCACAGGTAAGGTGTTTTCATATTGTTTTGTGCCGTGTTTCTATATTATACTATAAAAATATTTTTTCTTTTGTTCTTGTAATATCCAACATTATATTCTGGTTAGAGGAAAATAATAATATATTTTGTGCTTCTATTAAGGAAACTAAGCATTCTATGATTCATAAATAACCAGAGCACCATGGAAGTCCCTTTCATTTAGAAAATCAAGCACTCAGAGACACTATCATCTCAATTACAAATACTTAATGAAAGTAGTTTGCAATAAAATTGGCGGTTAAGTAACATGACAGACAAATCATGGATTGGAGAGGTGAGAAACTGAAACTATCAGAAGGCATGACCTGAAAACTGCAATCACAGGGGATGCTTGCTAAAAATATAAATTCCCAGATTTTTCTTTGGAGATCTTGGATGGGGCCAAGGAATCTGTATTTTAGTGAGTTCTCCAGGCTATCCTTATAACCAGGCAGGTTTAGGAAACACGGCAATAGTCCAAGGACTAGATTATTGCAACCAACCTGCTATAATGTGAATGTGTCCCCCAAAGTTCATGTGTTGGAAACTTAGTCTTCAATGCAATGGTGTTGAAAGGTAGAACCTTTAAGAGGTGATTAGGTCATGAGGGCTCTGTCCTTATGAATGGATTACTTTTTGCAGGAGCGAATTCCTGATAAAAACGTGAGTCCAGGCTCCTTCTCTCTCCTCCCCCTTCCCCTCCCCTTTGTCTTCCACCTTCCATCATGGCATGATAAGAAAAAAGACCCTCACCAGGTGTGGGTCACTTAATCTTGGACTATCCAGTCTCCAGAACTGTAAGAAATAAATCTCTATTCTTTATAAATTACTCAGTCTTAGGTTTTCTGTTATAATGGCACAAAATGGACTAAGACACAGCCCCAGAGAGTGGTAGAGAGGATGAAAAAGAGGCGGGTAGAGATCATTTACACTTAGACATTAGAATCGCTATGAGCATTGGTGATAACATTTATATTGCTATGTATTTTACTACAGTACCATTACTTTAAAAAGGGCTTAAAACATATGTAAAGGCCACTTTAGAAACACCGTAAATTCCTAATGAATGCTCTTTCATTAAAAAAGAAAAATAGTTTTATTTCCGGGATCCTTAAAAGGGGAAACTCCCTTGACTCATTTTAGAAATCTTTAATTTTATAGGAACAAAGCAATGGCACATTAAGTATCATTAATTGTCCAGAAAATTTAATTCAACAAATATTTTAAAGTATTTTAAAGAAACCATGTGATGTGCTGCTGGAAATACAAAGATGGAGTCCTCGGCTTCAATAAAATTTCAATCTAGCAGGAGAGAGAAGATAAAATCCCAAATAACTCTAAAGAAGAAACACACAGAAAAGAAATGGGAAAGAAAGACAGAAACTGCCATGGAAACTCAGAGAAGGGAGAAATTCTATATTGTTCCGATATTAAGAAAACTCCTGATCAGAAGGTATTATTTGAAATACAAAGGAAAAAATACATATGGAGGGAAGACATTTCAGTAAAAACAAAATGCATGAAGAAAACCCAGGGGAAGGAAGGCATGGTGTGGACATGAGACATTATGACTTGTCCAGTCTGATAGAGAGCAGAACCCATACAGGATGGTAGCGAATTTCAGTGCTGGAGAGGAGGCTAGACCACTCAAGCTAAGATAGTTAGGCTTAACTCGAGGGCAGCAGAGAGTCAGTAAATGTGTCCCTGGGAGTGATATAATTGGAATTTTCTTTTTTGAAGATACCTAATGATCACAAGGATGAATTGCAAGAAAAGAACCCAAGCTAGGGAGTTTCAACTTCACCAAAGAATTCATGTTTTCTCAATATTTAAGGGGATTCCTTTCATAAAGTCGAAATTTGCAAATAGTGAAAGGCACTTGTTTCCAAACTTCAGCTTAATCAAAACCATCTGGAAGGCTTGTTCGAATACATATTACCACAATTACAGTTAGAGACTTCATCACCTCTCTCAGCAACTGATAGAATCACTAGACAGAAAATCAGCAAAGATATAGGAGAACAGAAGAACACTATGAACCAAGAGGATCTAAACGATATTTCTATCAACAGCAGCAGGAACATATTCTTTTCAGAAGGCTGTGGAACATAGGCCAAGGTGGACCATATGCTGGGTCGTAACACAAACCTCAATGACTTCATAAAAATTGAAGTGATATATGTTCTATGACAATCATGAAATCAAACTGGAAACTAACAACAGAAAGACAACAGCTAAATCTCCAAACACTTGAAAATAAGACAACACAGTTCAAATAATCTATAGTGAAAGAGAAAAATCTCAAAAGAATTTTTAAAAATTCATAGAACTAAATTGAAAGTGAAAATATGACATAATAAAGTTGTAGAATGCAAATAAAGCAGTGCTGAGAAGGAAACACATGTTTATATTAGCAGATAGAAAAGTCTCGAATCAATAATCTAAGTTCCTATCTTAAAAAAACAGAAAAAGTTCTCCACTCCCAATGCTCCACTTGACTAGCCTAAAACAAAACAAAACAAAACAAAAAACAGAAAAAGATCAAAATAAACCCAAAACAAGCAGAAGGAAGGAAATAATAAAGACAAGAAAATAATGAAATTGAAAACAGGAAAACAATAGAGCAAATCAATAAACAAACAGCTGTTTCTTTAAAAAAAAAAAAAAAAAAAGCCATGAAGTTGATTAACTTCTAGCGAGACTATCAAGGACAAAGAGGAAACACAAATCACCCAACTCAGTAATAAAATAAGAGATTTCAGTATAGTTCCTGCAGAGGGTTTCAATACAGATAATAAGGGGATACTACAAACAACTTTACATTCATAATTTGACAACTTAGAAGAAATAGACCAAATCCTGGAAAATAACAAACTACTAAGTCTCAACCAAGATGAAATAAATAATCTGAATTGTCCTATAACCATTACAGAAATTGCACGTGTAATTTAAAAGTTTCCAGAAAAGAAATTTCTGGGCCTGGTTAGTTTCATCGGAGAATTCTACCTTAGATTTTAAAAATTCGCATTAATTTTATATCACCTTTTTCAGAGCATAGAAGAGGAGGGAACACCTCATTTTATGACACCAACATTAACCTAATACCAAAAGCAGACAAGTAGCAAAAAAAAAAAAGCAACTTATGGATAAAAATCTCTCATGAACTTAGACACAAAATCAACAAAATTTTAGCAAATTGGATCCAGCAATATATTATTTAAATTGTGTATCACAAGGAGGTGAGATTTATTCCAAGTATGTAAGGCTAGTTCATTATTCAAAAATCAAACAATGTAATCCAACAAATCGACCAGCTAAAGAAGAAAAACACATGATCTTATCAATTTATGTAAAAAAAAAAAAAAAAAGCATTTGACAAAATTCAACACCCATTTGTGACAAAAATTTAGCAAACTGAAAATAGAGGAGAAGTTTATCTATATCCCTTTTCATATAGACAAGTATCAGTTCAGATAAAATGTCTTTCAACTCCAGCACAAGGCTACTCAACCTGGTCCTAGAAAAAAGAAAGAACAAAATAAAATAAAATTCACTTGTAAAGGGAGATATCTCCATCTTATCTATATCTTAAAATGAATCAACTCTTCTGAAACAGCAGGCAAAAAGCAGCCATTGTGAAAATCTCCTGCTTGACCAGTGCTTGGTGATGCAGAGCTTCATATTTTTCTATCTACCACCCAAAAGAAGGGCCCCCATACAATCTCATGGAGATAGAGGTTGACTGTAGTGCAATGAATAAAATGTTATTTTCTTTTTCAGTTCCTTGCTCAGTCACATTTCATGCCCTCTTCTCTGAATGTTTATCACCACCAAGAGTCATATTTCTGTTTGAGTATCTGGCAAGTGACTCCCTGCTGAACAGGGAGAAGAGAAGCCCCATAAATCAGAGTCCTGCAGTCCACATGCAGCCTTCCTGGCCAGTAGTGGGACCCCTGAATATTCTTCAAAACTAAGTACCTCAGAGCAGCACTCTTAAAAATAAAGATCCAATTACTCAGAGCTGGATGGCATTAGAAATGCCCCAAATCCCCAAATGAGCAGGATCTGAAGGGGCTGAGAATTGCTCCCTTGGCTTCCTGAGAGCCCTGATCAGCTGCTGACCCACTGAGTTCAAAGAAAACTGGCCTGTCTGCAATGCCAGCCTTCTCCAATATGAGACAAGGCACCCCCTAGGCCACTAGGAGTTGGAAATAAAGGGCAAAATCGTGGGCCTATAATTACCAGTAAGAGATTGAGACAATTCAGACCAGTGCAGTGGCTCACGCCTGTAATCCCAGCACTTTGAGAGGCTGAGCAGGGGTGCGGGGGTGGATCACTTGAGGTCAGGAGTTCGAAACCAGCCTGGCCAACATGGTGAAACCCTGTCTCTACTAAAAATACAAAAAAATTAGCCAGGTGTGGTGGTGGGCACCTGTAATCCCAGCTACTGAGGAGGCAGGAAAATCGCTTGAACCCAGGAGGCAGAGGTTGCAGTGAGCCAATAGCATGCCACTGCACTCCAGCCTGGGCAACAGGGCCAGGCTCTGTCTCAAAAAAAAAAAAAAAAAAAAAAAAAAAAAAAAAAAAAGACAACGCAACACACAGAAACTTGGCAACCTGCCACACTTTTATTCTTAAAAAGAATACTTTGAAACATGAATACATTTTTCTGAATATTCCGAAGTCCTTACTATTCCGAGTGTGTTCCTTAGATAAGCAGCATTGGCCTCACGTGCAAGCTTTTGCAAAATGCAACTTTCTAGACCCACCCAGAACCAGATCCACCCTTCCAGATCCATCCAGAACCACCCAATCAGAATCTGTATGTATACAAAATCCCAGTGATTCCTAGGTACATAAAATTGGGGCAGCCTTGCTGTAAGGACAAAAGTAGTATATACCTGTTAATTATAGTCAGGAAGCTGCCGAGAAAAGAGTGAATGTAGAGATGGTATCTCATGACGACTGGATAATCACCACAAACACTGCAAGACCAAGCTGGATAATTAAATAGTGTGGAGTCCAGGCCTGAACAATTAGGAAAACAGCCATAATCTGTTGACTCTTCCCCATTGGGAAAATCTATTTCCTGATTCCCCACTAGGAAAATCTGTTTCCCCATTCGGAATATCTGTTGACTCTTCCACATTAGGAAAACAGCCATCATCTGTTGACTCTTCCCCATCAAATGTCCATGAAGGCCAGAAAGCTCTGAGACTCTGCCCTAAATTTAGATCTCACATATACCCAGAGAAGTGCTAATTCAATCCCATTTGCCAATTCCTAATTGAATTTCTCATTTCCCAAATAACTGGTAGTTTGATATTGTTGTTGGAATACCTGAACAAATTACTTGTTCAGGAATTCTGGAAAGACCAAATATGTATTAGCACATTATCATGATTGTTCCTTGTTCTTCCTTGGCTTTTAAACTTCCTGTTTTTAGTGATGAAACCATAGGCATTCACCAAGTTAAAAGGGAAGGAGGAGGGAAAGAAGCTGGGAAGTGGTAATGGGCTATTGAGACTTTATTGGGGTCAGTACATTCTATAAGGTTGAGCTTGGCAATGTTTAGAAAGTTTCTTGGTATCTTATATTATATAAGCCTTTATGGAAAACACAGCCTTCTAATAATCATAGTAACAAGAGACATATTTTGAATAACTAAAGTTTAAGTGTTACAGACAGTTTCGGCACTCAGTTTTAAACATTTTATCTAATTGTACAAAGATTTTAAAAATACATGCTGAATGATAATTCCCACCGGATTGGGGTAACCCTGCAACATCCTCCTCTTTGGAAACGATATATTTTGGTAAGAAGATAAATTAGTCCTTCTTTCTCATGGATAACTGTCATGTAAAATATTGGAGGAGATTTTCTTGCTTGTTAAGGAGAATTTGGAAACCTGCTATTTGCTTAAAACTCTACAAGAAGCCATATTCACATGTACATCCTGCCTTTCAGGTGCTTACTCTCTAGGGGAGGAGGCAGACATACAAACATGAGATGTATTTTACAGGAAAAATTTATCGAACTTTAAATCAGAGTATCGGGAGCAGGTAAAGGAGATCCATGAATCTGGCTTAGAGATTAGAAGTGTCACTGACAGAAACTAGAATGATAGGTGAGAAAAGGAGAAGTGAGTTGTGAGTGGGAAGATGATGGACTTGGCTCTGGCCCAGTGAGTGGAAGATGGTCGTAAGGCATGGAATAGCACAAGTCAGCGTAAAATTAAGTGTGAAATGGACAATTAGTACCAGAGGAACTGAAAGGAGGAAACTAAACAGACTAGTCAGTGAAGGAATGAATAGTGACTCAAAGCTTCACGAAGGAGTTATGACTTGTATTGAACCTTAAAGAAAGATGAATTTGTTCAAGGTGAAGTAGAGTCGGGTAATGGAGGGCTTTGAAAGTCTAGTAGGCACGGTAGATTTGGGGAGGAAGTGGACACAGGTTTCTAGGAGGGAGGTGATGAAAACAGTGTGTAGGAAATTTTAAAGCAGGGAAAGTTTCTGTTCAAGGCTTCCAGAGTTAAAATCTCTGTTGGAAGTAATCAGAAAAACAATGAAAAGGACAGAACAGATAAAAGACAGACTTTTTTGTTTGTTCGTTTGAGACAGGGTCTCACTCTGTTGCCCAGGTTGGATTGCAATGGCACGATCTCAGCTCACTGCAACCTCAGCCTCCTGGGTTCCAGCGATTCTCCCACCTCAGCCTCCCAAGTAGCTGGGACTACAGGCATGCGCTACCACACATGGCTAATTTTTGTGTTTTTCGTAGAGACAGGATTTCACCATTTGGGCCAAGCTGCTCTCAAACTCTTGACATTGAATGATCTGCCCACCTTCGCCTCCCAAAATGCTGGGATTACAGGCATGTGCCACTGCGCCCAGCCAAGACATACTTTAAAGGGAAAATAGGTAAAACATAGAATTGGAATATCAGAACATTGGAAAAGGAGATAAATGAATCTGACAGGGAGAATGGTAATGCTATTGAAAACAACCAGAAATAGAGGTGGGGAAGAAAGGAAGAATTGTGAATAGAAAAATAGTGAAGTTGGTTTTAGACAATGACATGGTTTGGATCTGCATCCCCACCAAATCTCATGTCGAACTGTAATCCCCAGTGTTGGAGGCGGGGTCTGGTGGGAGGTGATTGGATCATGGGAGTGGATCCTACATGAGTGGTTTAGCACCATCCTCTTGTTGCTGTTATCATAAGTCAGTGAATTCTCACGAGATCTTGTTGTTTAAAAGTCTGTGTTACCTCCTCACTCTCTCCTGTTCCTGCTCCTGCCATGTCAAATGACCACTCCCCTTTCACCTTCTGCCATTATTGTAAGTTTTCTGAGGCTTCTCCAGAAGCCAAGCAGATGCTGCTATGCTTCTTGTATAGCCCGCAGAACCATGAAACAGTTTAACCTCTTTTCTTCAAATTACCCAGTCTCAGGTATTTCTTTATAGCAATGCAAGAATGGATTAATACAGACATAATGAATTGGAGGTGACATTGTGATAGCCAAAATGTGGCTATGCAGGAGGCAGCAGGACTGGGATTAGGGTGGGGAGGGTAAAAAGCCCAGGATGCCAAACTCAAGAAGGTGCTGACTCTCAGGGTCTCAGGGGGCACAGCCCTGAGAGAGGACCTCCTTAAACTTTGCCCCTGGGACCACAATTCTTTCCCCCTAGTCCCTGCACTACTGGGCAGATGGAAATATGGAACTTGAGGTTAGATGAAAAATAAGATTGAGGATACAGTCTTTAAAGAAGTAGCATAAGAAAGATTATTGTTATTTATGAGGTCTTCAAAGTAGACACCAAAGAGAAAGAAGTACAAAGGGCTGAGCTTTAAGGAAGTCTCCTTTGAAAACCTGAAAAGAAACAGGAACGAGCAAGTCTAACATAAAAAGGACAACCAAAGAGTTAGGAAAAAGGATGTTTCTGTTTAAACATGGTAGATGTAACAGATGCTGTCACTGATGCATTTATTTCCTCCAAATCACCACTTCAGTGTAATTAAATAATTTTTTAAAAAGTATTCACTCACACCTGGGCGACAGAGAGAGACTCTGTCTCAAAAAAAAAAAAAAAAAAAAAAGTATTCACTCACAAGGATTAAGAGAATAAGCGAGGAGATAACAGTAATAAAATTTTGGAAGCAAGTAGAGAAGTTATAACTCTCTAGAAAGAGTCAGAAAACAGAAACTGAAGCCAGCAGTGGGAGAAAGTCCGGGAGCAAATATAGTTGCACTACAGAACTTTAAAAGGCTTAGGAAATGGAGCAGTTGATACCTCTGGAGGTGGGGTTTTGGGGGAACTGAAAACAAATGGATTGGTTAAAAATTTATACAGAGTGTATTCTGTGGCAGTTATATACAACAGATCTCCTTCTCCAGCCGCCATGGTTAGGCAATATACTATCACTAACCTGGTAGAATTACAGAGATTTATTCTCTGGAAAGTTGAATTCGAGTGACTTTGGACACAAGAACACAAGTCACAGCTAAGCATAGGATTTCCTTATGAGAAACAGAAGGACTAACTGAAAGTCTGCACACAGAACAGTACCCTTCCCCAATGGAATGCAAGAATGCTGGAGAATGGCTCCCAGGAAGTATTTCTCTCTGAGAACAACTGACCAAGCTAAAGAAAAGACCAATACATACAAACAGCGTGGACATTCCCCTAATAGAAGAATACTGTTGGGTCACCCAAGAGTGAAGCCTAGTGGAAATTTGGGCACACACATGCACCTGTACACAGCTTCCAGATCACATGACAGAGACTCATCCCACAAATGGACAGACAGCCAAGGATCATTAGACATGTGAGAAATGCTTCTAACATATAAAAATAGAAAAGAGGGAAGGGAAAGGAAGGGAAGGGAAGGGAAGGGAAGGGAAGGGAAGGGAAGGGAAGGG
>NW_012104254.1:2514414-2527415 GCF_000951045.1 Mandrillus leucophaeus
AGGGAAGGGAAGGGAAGGGAAAGGAAAGGAAAGGAAAGGAAAGGAAAGGAAAGGAAAGGAAAGGAAAGGAAAGGAAAGGAAGGAAAGGAAAGGAGGGAAAGAAGGAAGGAAGGAAGGAGGAAGGGAGGGAAGGAGGAAGGAAGGGAGGAAGGCAGGAAGGGAGGGAGGGAAGAAAGTGGGAAGGGAGGGAGGGGGAAGGAAGAAAGGGAAGGGCAGGGAAGGGAAGGCAAGAAGAAAGAAGGAGGAAGGAGGGAAGGGAGGGAGGGAAGATCAGACTTGGAGAAAACAGAAACAATGTATGATCAGAAAAGAAAATTAAAAATAAGAATCTCAAAATTATGCTATTTTAAAATATTCAAAGAACAGTAAAGAGTTCTTGGAAATTATGATCATAGAAAAAAATACACTGTTTGGAATATAAAGTTGAGAAAAAATCCCAGAAACCAAATAAAAATGATAAATACATGAACATGAGAGAAATAAGATGAAAATTTTAAGTAATCTGTTTAGGAAGTCCAGCTTCTGAATGATAGTACCTTTACAAAGGAAGACTAGGGCAAGAGGTGGAAAGGAAATCATCGAAGAAATAACACCAGAAAAGAATACTCAGAAGAAAATGACATGCTTTTATGTATTAAGAGGGCTCAAGTACCCAGCAAAGCAAATGAAAAAAGTCTAATACCAAAGCTCATGATCACGAAATTTCAAAACTCTGGAAACAAAGAGGAAATCCAGGAAGCTTTGTAACAGGTGCATACAAAGGAAGGCATAGGAAATCTTAATGACAAAATCAGAAACTGGAAGACAACGGAGCAATGCCTTCAAAATACTGAGGAAAAATTACTTACATAGTAGAATTCTATTCTCAGCCAAACTATTGTTCAAATATTAGGATAGCATAACATCATTTTTGTAAATGCAAAGACAAAAAAAGTATCTTCTCTGCATTTTTTTATTTTGAAAGATAATAGAATAGAGGCTTACTATCCAAAAGGATGGAAAAACAAGAACCTGAAAGGTATGGGATCCAGGAAACAAAGGATCCAACGTAGAGAAAGGCAAATGGAATCTACAAGATGATAGTAAAGGAAGCTTCTAGGACAATAAACAGCACACAGCTTAGTCTAGACTAGAGCAAGGTGAAAAGAGATTCTGGAGGGATGTACCTAAGAACACAGTTACCTAGTTTGTTTAACTGAAATCAGAGAAAATGTACCACTCTGTCCAAGACTTGGGGATAAGCTAGAACAAAAACAGAAAACTAAGCCAATGAAAAAGAGGAGAGTTACCAATTCCAGGGAGAAGAATAAAGTATGCAATAAAGGAAATAGTATCATATTATATGGCTCAGCTGTGAAAAATATTTACATAGTCATAAACTTTGAATATTGGTCTAAGCAAAATGAAGATGGAGGGAGGAAGGATGTGGTAGAAAACTGACCCTCATCATCACAAGTAGGAAACTAATAGATGATACCTAAAGCTGAAAAGAAGGATTTTTAATAGTGGCGTAAGGATGTTTCTCAAAATAATGATCACAAATACTAGAAGAACAAGCTGGAAGAGCTAAAAGTGGTTTCCATTGAAAAGGACTCAGAGGAGGGGAAATTTGAGTCAGAGGCTATTGTTATTAATTGTAACCCTTAACCCTTTAAAATGATTTGCCTTGTAAATTGTACAAGGCAATTCATAAAAATTTTTTAAATAAAGGGACAAAAAATTAATAGAATCAATATATCAAAATAAATCCATATTTTAGAATCAACTACAGTTATGATAGCTAATGCATATTCCAAATTTAATGACAAAACTTATTAAACATTCAAGTTCTTTTGCTCTGACAACTAAACTTATTAAACAATATTTCAAGTTTTACAATTTCAAACTAATATACTTTTTTGAAGAAAAAAGTCAGATGATTATGATGTGCCTACAATCGTAAGTATTTTCTGTTCTTCTTTATAACATGTATCATTCTTTACCAAGTTCATTCTTGCATCTGGAAACAACACTGGGCAGATGACATATAAATACAATACCCCCAGTGCTCAGAGGTTAAAAAAATTCATTTCTCATGTTTTCCAGATGTCTATCTGGTAGAATCCTTCACTGATTTTTTTTTTTTTTCACTTCACTATTTGAATAGTTTTTCCCATGTGTAGATGCATCTCCAAACAGTGGCTCACAGCACATTTGACTTAAACACCTAAACATTTCAGCGGGACAGAAAACTGCACTTTATTCAGACAACAGATTAGGGATGAAACAGTGGTTTTCACGTTGTTTTTGACATTTTAAAAGGGCTGAAGTATTTTTATCCCTTTGCTGTCTGTTCTTCCACTAGATACCTAATAACTTTGAAGAGAAGATCCCAACATATTATATATACTGAAATGCTGTCCAATGCAAAGTGATATTTTCCTTTCTATTTTTCATTTCTGGATGCTGGCTCTAGTAACCAATATAATCATTTTCTTTTATTGGTTTTCTTATAAAATTTATCCTTGTTAGATTCATTGATGACTATATATTACTGAGGCATTTGATAAAATTTCATTGTGATATTACCACTGCATAGGAAATCCTTTTTGCTGGATGAAAATAACTAGTTTTCAAGGTGAAAATGAAACCAGGCATGATGCAGAATTGCAGAGAATGGCGTCCTTATTTGAAAACTAATCATCAAGAACTCCCAACCCTCAAATCAATGTTATTCTGTGCTGAGAAGACGTGCTCTAGATTGACTGCAGTTTTCCAATTAAAAAAAAAAAAAGAGTTTTCCCACTTTCAGCACTTCACAATTTAAAACTTTAGCTCTTTAAAAGAATTCTGGGGCCGGGCGCGGTGGCTCAAGCCTGTAATCCCAGCACTTTGGGAGGCCGAGATGGGCGGATCACGAGGTCAGGAAATCAAGACCATCCTGGCTAACTCGGTGAAACCCCGTCTCTACTAAAAAATACAAAAAACTAGCCGGGCAAGGTGGCGGGCGCCTGTAGTCCCAGCTACTCCGGAGGCTGAGGCAGGAGAATGGCGTGAACCCGGGAGGCGGAGCTTGCAGTGAGCTGAGATCTGGCCACTGCACTCCAGCCTGGGCGACAGAGCGAGACTCTATCTAAAAAAAAAAAAAAAAAAAGAAAGAAAAAAAAAAAAGAATTCTGATTCTCTCATGACTGTCCTGAGCAGTACATCTCCTAAATCCCTCTAGACAGTCTTTGGTGGCCTAGATCTGATTAACGTGAATTAATTTGGACCAGAAGATTTGTTAAAACAATTTAAGTCAATTAGTGACTCTGCATTTGCAGGATTGTATGGGTATACAGTCCCTAGCTATTTTTCCATTTTTATTTGAGGATATTATAATAAAGTATAATATCACTGGATCCTCCTTCTTACTGAGAAATATTGAGCTGGTCTCTGTCATTTTACCTAAATTCCTAAAGCACCACACAGATTTAAAAAGCAACAAAGGACATAGTTTTAAAGTTTTTTCAAGGGTTTGGGATTATTCCTGGAATATCTAACTAAAAAGGACATAAGTTGCTAAAACTATCACTTAAAGATTTGATACAGCCCATTCCTAGAAGATAATTTACTTTTCAGTTAAATGTTGTCTTTGCCTGGGCTGCTTCTAATGACATGGCTCATGGAGATACAGTTTAAAAAATAAAGTTAAATCTTCCTCTTGGTGGAAAATAGTTTTTAAAAAGCAGTTTTCTACTTAAAGTTAGAATGATTGTTAATTTTAAATAATAAAAGTATTCCAAACCCCACAAATATTAAATGACAGCAAATTTATGAATAAAGCTAATTTTTTAAATTAGGACAAGAAGCAAAGAGTTCTTGCTACATGAACTTCATTCAGTCTAATCTGAATTAGAGAATGTTTTAAATCAATGTAGTTTCATTTCTGTAAACCATACATAACTCATACAGCTAGCAAGGCACTGCTTGTAACAGATAACTTAGGGATCTGGTTAACAAATAGAGAAATAATTCATAATTAGCATGCCAATTATACATGACTGGTTGCTTTCCTGGACTTAAAATAGCATATACACTAAACTTTCTTTCTTTGTGGATTATTAATTTGCTTGGCAAATCCTTCCCAGTCTAGAAGTAAGAGCCCACTTCTTGTCTTGCTGACCAGAGCTCTTCTAAGGAGATTTCACTATAGTTTATAAGCAACACAGTGGCTAGCTTTCCAAGTTACCTGTGTTCCTCATTGCCCCACTGCCTTTGGCTTACCCTGCAGCAAGTCATTTGCATATATGCAAACCTTAATTTCCCTATTTGAAAAGTGGGGCTGAAGGTCTGTACAAGTTCAAGTGAATCAATTGCTAAAATCCAATTTGATCCTAAAAAAGATGACCAGGCAGATAGCACTGTCTTTCATGAATCACTGTGAGGGAGTCTGACCACAATCGCATCTCTCTTGGCCTCTGCAGTGAATGTGTGCAAACAAAACTACTGTTTTAGCCATTCTAAAAAAATATGCACATAGGGACTTATAAACAGCATATTTTTACTCAATAAGTCATTTTTAAAATAGGCTGTGAATGACAACTTAAAAGTGCTTAAGAAAATATTATTCATTCTGCAAAAGAGTTACTATGGCCTAAAAGGCAAACTGGTCATTTGGGACTATTTTAAAAGTACAAGCTAGAGGAGGCCCTCCTCCCTCTAAGAAGCCCAGTCTCCTCAGACTTGGCCCATTCACTCCAAAGCTGGGTTGGGCCATCATTGTTTGGGGCTTTTGCAGCATGGACATGAGCAAGATTTTTTATTTGAACAAGGCAGAAAATCACAAAACTTAAAACAAATTTGCAGTAAAGAAAAACAGTGTGCTTTTTGTTCCAGATTTTATTTTAAAACATTTATTCAGGCATCTCTATGATTTCAAGCCTCTCAGCCCAGAGGCATTAAACTGTATTGAAGCTTAATGGCCTGAAAAGTTTCCTTTTGAATTAAAGCACATCCAGTTACAAAAGTGGGATGAGGAGAAGGAAGGGAGAACCTGCAACTAATCTGAAAATTCCGTCTTTGATCCTGAACTTTGAGAACATAAAAATAGCCAGCATAATACTTCCAAATCACATCGGGGAGAAACACATTTCTGGAAGCTGTGTTTCTATCCCAGTGTCTAATTAAAGGAATTTTCCATTAGTGAAGGATGATCTGTAATACAGAGGGGACTCGATGGGTGTTGAGAAGGAAAAAAGATAATTTACATAAGCTTCTCCAGACCCGTTATTCTCATCAAGTGCTTCACTTGCTGTAAAGGCAAATTCTAGGACCTTTCATTTCATGGATGAAAATGGTACCTTCTTTCCAGATCAGTGGACTCCAGAATGGAATGATATACTTGGATACAGATAGAACATTTAAAATTTTTATTTATGGGTACTATTTAGATCATTGTTAATTTTCTGTTTGGTTTATGTAATGTACATGTGACATAAAGTAATAGTGTATATACAGCCCCTAAATAAATGAATGTACTTATGTTGGGGTATTCAATCATGGAAATCCAGAGACAACTTCTCTGGGCACTATACCTGAGTCACAGCCTAGACTGCCTGGCAAGATGAGGGGGCGCTGAAACTGGAAGTTGTCCTAACTCTTAGTCCATAAAGGAATCCCTTGGTTGCTGCAGGCATAGACGCCCCTCCCCCAGCCTAGAGAATCGGATCAACAGTAGTTCTACCCAGCTGGACTTCCTGTGATTGTGTCCCACCCTTTTTTCTTTTGTTTGTTTTTCATTTTTTAAGTGTAACTGTGCATTAGTAACAATGGGACTACAACAAAAGTACAGATAGCTTGGTCCTGTTTGAATCTTTATTGTCATCTCCCACTACAAAATATGCATATTTGTGTTGGTGCAAATCAGAGCAACTTGAACCTAATCATGTCCCATTCGATGCCCTATTTACTATAATGCATAGGTAATCTCATGCAAAGAGATACAGAAGTGCTCACTGTCAAGGTGCATATTTTTAACATCCAGTTCAATCTGCTATTTTTTAAGACTGATTTTTTTGTCTCTGTGCAAACAGGATATCAAGTTCAACTTTCTCTTGTTAATTAATTATCAGTGTTTCCTCTGTTGAGTGTATGTTCCCTGAATGGTTGTTCAGTGAAAGGAGGCCGTGGTGGTCTTTGAGAAATACAGATTCTGTGTCTAAGCTTCAGGATGTTTAAAGGAAGAAAAAGTAACACAAATTGCCATTTAAGAATTTGAGTGGCTCATGCCTGTCATCCCAGCACTCTGAGAGACTGGAGCATGAGGATCACTTGAGCCTGGGAGGTCAAGGCTGCAGTGAGCCGAGATTGCGTCACTGCACTCCAGTCTGGGCAACACAGCAAGACTCTATTTGAAAACATAAAAATAAAAAATAAAAAAGGTATAGTAAATGTATTGAAATGGAAAGATATTAATGGCCTAGCAATAGTGGAAAAGGACAGTTTTCGAACACTGTATGTTATGATTCTGTTTATGTAAATATATGTTTACATATGCATTAAAATGTGACGGATTTTCTTTAATAGTGGTTTTCTGTAGAAGGTAGAATTCTGAGGAAACTTTGATTCCTCCATTTTGTTAAATTTTTATCAAACATATCAGAAAACCAAAGATAATTTCTACTTAGAAAATAAAATGTTACAGGTATTATAAATAATATGACTTTTTCTTTTTCTTTTTTTTAGAAGGAATCTCGCTCTGTCGCCCAGGCTGGATGCCACCACGCCTGGCTAATTTTTTATATTTTTTAGTAAAGACAGGATTTCGCCGTGTTAGCCAGGATAGTCTCTATCTCCTGACCTCGTGATCCTCCTGCCTCAGCCTCCCAAAGCACTGGGATTACAGGCGTGAGCCACCGTGCCCGGCCCTTTTTCTTAATTATAATCTTATAGCACAGAAGTACCAGACATCTGAGGAACTTTTGTAATATAAAGGATAGAAATCTAGGTGGAGGGAGGAAAGGATCTTAGAGGTAAGAGAAACAATGCAAAGGGCAGAAGAAAACATCCCCCAAACCACAATTACTATTCTCAGCAGGATAAAAGAAAATATTGCATGAAATAAGAGGAAGCTCTAAAAAGGGAACAAGCAAATTCATTTGATCTTCACTTGATCAAAATTTATTTGATCTTCATTGTTGGCACTTGTAAAGAGCAGATTTAATAAGGAACATGAAAAATTCCAAGAAGAAAAATTTGATAGCCAAAAAAAAAAAAAAAAAAGATTGCAATAAAAGGATCTAAGAAAATCTCTTAAGGAAATAGACAATGAGAGAAAAATAAAGAGTCAAAAGAAACCCCCCAAAAATGAAAATTAGAGTATCAATCCAGGATATGGAATAGCTGATGAATAGACTGACAAAAAAAAAGAAAAGGAAAAGAGAAAATGGTTAGGAGAAAATGATCAAATAAATAATATAAGAAAGATTCCCAGAACAGAAATATGTATTTCTGAAGAATGAAAGTCCCTGTGAGAGCCTAGCATAATTAATGAAATATGTCCACATCAGGAAATTTTAGAACACTGGGGAGAAAGAGAAATTGTAATAACTTTTAAATGGGAGAATGGAAGACAGGGTACATATGAAGGATCAGGAGTAAGAATGGCATTAGACTTCTCAGAAGCTACATTGGGACCTAGAAGACAATTAAGTTCATTTTCAGTTTGAATCCTGTAACCAAACTATCATTTCAATGTGAGGGAAGAATATAGATATTTTAAGAGATACAGAATACCAAAATAATTACCTCCACTGCCCTTTTTTCTCAGGAGTGCTTTTTTTTCCCCCTCACAAAATAAGATAGTGAAACAAGAAAGGAAGATAGGTGCTTCAAGAAAATAAGAGGTAAATGTAGGAAAGAGGCAAGGAAAGAAACCAGGACCATGAGCCTCCAGGGCAGCTGGGTCTGATTGGAGCAGGAAGACCCAGGATCCAGAGAGGTTTCCAGGGAGAAAAAACACCAGGGGGACAGGCAGAGAGGGAGACTGATAGAGTATAAGATGGGTTATCATGAGGGAAATGGTACTGGGAGACCGTTAGGAAGTATGCAAAGACATATTAATGGGCACAAAGCAAACAAATCCAATGAAACTCAAGGGAATGAGTCACTCCAAGGAAAGTGAAAGTGCCATGGCTAGAGGAAAGGTAATCATGGGATACTGCCTGGCTCAGCCAACCATATCGATTGTCACGATGTTATTAACTTTGAAATGCTGATTTAACCAAAAATAATGCGGAAAGTCTGGAGAGTGGCATAAGAGAGCTACATCCTCTTAACCACAGTGGCTATGCAATAGGTTGTCAGTAAAACTGATGGCTCAAGAGTCGCATGCGTTTACCTGGGAATATGGAAGTCATACTAGAAGAAACAACTGGAAGAGTTTGGAGCAGTTGAAGGATAAGGGGCAAAGCTTCCTTATATAGTGAATGAGAGAATCTCTCTTCACAGAAGACTTTTCTTAATAGCTTTTGCCTACAGACAAATATGAGTTCTGATCATCTAGTACAAAATGCCTTAATTCTATACTTTAAAAAGTCAATTATTATGTCCTTGTTAAACATTTAATATCGAGAGGCAAAGAAATTCCTCCCACCCTTCCCCTTTCATCACAGGCCTGCAAAGTCCTCTATGAAGATGAATGGGGTCAGACTAGAGACTCCCTTGGCCTGAACAACGCGGACTGTCTGTAGAGAGTCTCCAATTTGCACATGGATTTGTTTCAGAAATTCCTGGGCCAGTTGTTTGGAACATGGGAATGTTTTTCCTTCTCCTCTCCCATCCCAGGAGAAAGGTCTTAGATGATTACTCATCACAGAGTTCTAGATGATTACCTCCTCAGGGGGTGGAGCCAGGGTGAAAGAATGAGAGGAACCGTAAGTTAGGTGTAGGTTATTTTTTAAATCTGAGCTTTCCTGCTGAATGGTGGGTTCATCATTATATATTACTTCATAAAATTATATTAATAAACAAGTAAACAAAAAAACTATGAGAGTGTGTCATAAACCAAAAATTATCGATCCATTTCTATGTACCTGAAGCCAATGGAGAAAAAAACAGCTCAGAATCCTGTTTATCTGATGATACAACAGATGTTACATGTGCCCTTATATTCAGTAATTGCATGCAATAAATATATATATATTTTTTTGAGACAGAGACTCACTCTGTGGCCCAGGCTCAAGTGCAGTGGCATGATCTCAGTTCACTGCAAGCTCCACCTCCTGGGTCCACGCCATTCTCCTGCCTCAGCCTCCCAAGTAGCTGGGACCACAGATGTGTGCCACCACACCTGGGCAATTTTTGTATTTTTAGTAAAGACAGGATTTCGCCATGTTAGCCAGGATAGTCTCTATCTCCTGACCTCGTGATCCTCCTGCCTCAGCCTCCCAAAGCACTGGGATTACAGGCGTGAGCCACCGTGCCCGGCCCTTTTTCTTAATTATAATCTTATAGCACAGAAGTACCAGACATCTGAGGAACTTTTGTAATATAAAGGATAGAAATCTAGGTGGAGGGAGGAAAGGATCTTAGAGGTAAGAGAAACAATGCAAAGGGCAGAAGAAAACATCCCCCAAACCACAATTACTATTCTCAGCAGGATAAAAGAAAATATTGCATGAAATAAGAGGAAGCTCTAAAAAGGGAACAAGCAAATTCATTTGATCTTCACTTGATCAAAATTTATTTGATCTTCATTGTTGGCACTTGTAAAGAGCAGATTTAATAAGGAACATGAAAAATTCCAAGAAGAAAAATTTGATAGCCAAAAAAAAAAAAAAAAAGATTGCAATAAAAGGATCTAAGAAAATCTCTTAAGGAAATAGACAATGAGAGAAAAATAAAGAGTCAAAAGAAACCCCCCAAAAATGAAAATTAGAGTATCAATCCAGGATATGGAATAGCTGATGAATAGACTGACAAAAAAAAAGAAAAGGAAAAGAGAAAATGGTTAGGAGAAAATGATCAAATAAATAATATAAGAAAGATTCCCAGAACAGAAATATGTATTTCTGAAGAATGAAAGTCCCTGTGAGAGCCTAGCATAATTAATGAAATATGTCCACATCAGGAAATTTTAGAACACTGGGGAGAAAGAGAAATTGTAATAACTTTTAAATGGGAGAATGGAAGACAGGGTACATATGAAGGATCAGGAGTAAGAATGGCATTAGACTTCTCAGAAGCTACATTGGGACCTAGAAGACAATTAAGTTCATTTTCAGTTTGAATCCTGTAACCAAACTATCATTTCAATGTGAGGGAAGAATATAGATATTTTAAGAGATACAGAATACCAAAATAATTACCTCCACTGCCCTTTTTTCTCAGGAGTGCTTTTTTTTCCCCCTCACAAAATAAGATAGTGAAACAAGAAAGGAAGATAGGTGCTTCAAGAAAATAAGAGGTAAATGTAGGAAAGAGGCAAGGAAAGAAACCAGGACCATGAGCCTCCAGGGCAGCTGGGTCTGATTGGAGCAGGAAGACCCAGGATCCAGAGAGGTTTCCAGGGAGAAAAAACACCAGGGGGACAGGCAGAGAGGGAGACTGATAGAGTATAAGATGGGTTATCATGAGGGAAATGGTACTGGGAGACCGTTAGGAAGTATGCAAAGACATATTAATGGGCACAAAGCAAACAAATCCAATGAAACTCAAGGGAATGAGTCACTCCAAGGAAAGTGAAAGTGCCATGGCTAGAGGAAAGGTAATCATGGGATACTGCCTGGCTCAGCCAACCATATCGATTGTCACGATGTTATTAACTTTGAAATGCTGATTTAACCAAAAATAATGCGGAAAGTCTGGAGAGTGGCATAAGAGAGCTACATCCTCTTAACCACAGTGGCTATGCAATAGGTTGTCAGTAAAACTGATGGCTCAAGAGTCGCATGCGTTTACCTGGGAATATGGAAGTCATACTAGAAGAAACAACTGGAAGAGTTTGGAGCAGTTGAAGGATAAGGGGCAAAGCTTCCTTATATAGTGAATGAGAGAATCTCTCTTCACAGAAGACTTTTCTTAATAGCTTTTGCCTACAGACAAATATGAGTTCTGATCATCTAGTACAAAATGCCTTAATTCTATACTTTAAAAAGTCAATTATTATGTCCTTGTTAAACATTTAATATCGAGAGGCAAAGAAATTCCTCCCACCCTTCCCCTTTCATCACAGGCCTGCAAAGTCCTCTATGAAGATGAATGGGGTCAGACTAGAGACTCCCTTGGCCTGAACAACGCGGACTGTCTGTAGAGAGTCTCCAATTTGCACATGGATTTGTTTCAGAAATTCCTGGGCCAGTTGTTTGGAACATGGGAATGTTTTTCCTTCTCCTCTCCCATCCCAGGAGAAAGGTCTTAGATGATTACTCATCACAGAGTTCTAGATGATTACCTCCTCAGGGGGTGGAGCCAGGGTGAAAGAATGAGAGGAACCGTAAGTTAGGTGTAGGTTATTTTTTAAATCTGAGCTTTCCTGCTGAATGGTGGGTTCATCATTATATATTACTTCATAAAATTATATTAATAAACAAGTAAACAAAAAAACTATGAGAGTGTGTCATAAACCAAAAATTATCGATCCATTTCTATGTACCTGAAGCCAATGGAGAAAAAAACAGCTCAGAATCCTGTTTATCTGATGATACAACAGATGTTACATGTGCCCTTATATTCAGTAATTGCATGCAATAAATATATATATATTTTTTTGAGACAGAGACTCACTCTGTGGCCCAGGCTCAAGTGCAGTGGCATGATCTCAGTTCACTGCAAGCTCCACCTCCTGGGTCCACGCCATTCTCCTGCCTCAGCCTCCTGAGTAGCTGGTACTACAGGCACGCACCACCACGCCCAGCTACTGTTTTTATATTTTTGGTAGAGTCAGGGTTTCACCGTGTTAGCCAGTATGGTCTCGATCTCCTGACCTCGTGATCTGCCTGCCTTGGCCTCCCAAAGTGTTGGGATTACAGGTGTGAGCCACCACGCCCAGCCTGCAATAAATATTTATTAAGCCTCTCCTAGAGTAAGGCACTGAGCAAGTTCTATAGTTACAGTAATTAAGAGAAACAAGGTCCAAGATCTGTGGCTATTGGAAAATCATCTTGGTCTTTCAGAATTCAGAAATTTTATTTAAGTATATGGGCCATCTCAAAATGTTTTAAAAACATATACACAGTAGTTTTCTCACGCATCCCATAACTAGTCACCAAACAAAAGTGACAGACGACAGTAAGATGGATTAGGAATAGCATATTTATTTGATCTTCATTGTTGGCACTTGTAAAGAGCAGATTTAATTAGGAACATGAAGAGTTCCAAGAAGGTCTGAGCAGGCTCTGTAAGGGATTCTGGGACACTGCAGAGCCCTGTAGGAGCTGGTGGTGCTGGCCCTTCTGTCTCATTGACACACACATCTTTAAGGACTGCTTTAAGCTTATTAGTCAAGATAGGGAAATGTTTGGGTCACAAATATAGTGAGTATGTGTTGCTAATACTGAGAAGGTTAACTAAGGTCTCTAAATTTCCTTCAAAACCAATTTTCCCTTTATTTATTGAGTGTTCCTGTCTTTCACAGATCTTGTTTTCCAGTTTCTCTCTAGTTCCCTTGAGTTGCTCTCTCTCATTCTAAAAATATCTCTGTCTTGAATACAAAATGTTTTATCCCGGAGAGATTCCAGTTTACCACCATACCCCACACCTCACAGACCATGCACAGGCACTCAGCCCCCACACACCTCACAGCTCCCATAGTCAGCAGCGCCCTATGCTCGGTAGACCTAGACCCAAAGTTCACAGTGAGACTTCAGGGCCAAGGCTTTACAGGGGCTCATGGAGGGAAAATGTACTAATCCTGCAGTCACACCTTTGCCAGGGGCTGGGAACTGCAGGCAGCTGATGCTTATTTCCTGGCAAGGCACTTGAAGGGGAGAGATTTCTCATTATTTCAGTAACATTTACAGGGCAGTTACTCTACCTGGCCT
>NW_012104254.1:2527500-2534842 GCF_000951045.1 Mandrillus leucophaeus
GGGTTCACGCCATTCTCCTGCCTCAGCCTCCCGAGTAGCTGGGACTACAGGCGCCCGCCGCCTCGCCCGGCTAATTTTTTGCATTTTTAGTAGAGACGGGGATGGTCTCGATCTCCTGACCTCGTGATCCGCCCGCCTCGGCCTCCCAAAGTGCTGGGATTACAGGCGTGAGCCACCGCGCCCGGCCTACCTGGCCTGTTCTAAGTGCTTTACAACTATTAATAGACTGAACCCTCACTGCAAACCTGTGAGGTAGACACCATATTCCCACTGAAAGATGAAAAAGTGAAGGCCATAGAGGTCAAGTAACTTATCTAACATCACACAGCTAAAAGCAATGGAGTTGGGATTTGACCTAAGTAGTCTTGTCCCAGGGTCTGTGGTTTTAATTATGACTCAGACAACCTCCTTAAAGCCTGAGATAAGAAGACTCCTCTCCAGCCTTCTAACCCCCAAAATTAGCAAGCTGTTGTTCCTATCAGAAGGTATGGAGAGTGTGGGTGGGAAAGTGCTGGGGATAAACCCAGACGTTACCTTTCCAGTGAAGCAGAGGGGCTGAAGCTGGAACACAGGAGTCAGGGAAGGCGGGTCCCCGGGAAGAATGACTTCAGACAGTGAAAATCAGGTACTTCCTGACCAGGACACAGATGGGGACAGAAAATGCTGGTGTCCATAGAAGGGACGCCAGGTCCAGAGGCCACTCAAAAATAGGAAATAAGCCAGAAATGTAGGTTGCAGGCTGCCTGGACTGGTAGGAGCACACTCTGGTTATCTGTGGACATAGCACTTTGGAAAATGAAGCCAAATAGCTTGTCAGGGAAGCATATAAATAGCATTTGCAGACCTTGGCTGCCTTTCCTATTCCCCTCAGTTACTGTTCACCAAAGATACGCTATGAGAAAAGAGTAGCATGCCACTGAGTGAAGTCAGGAAACAAGATGGACTTTTCTCATCCCTACAAAGTCATTCCATTTAACTTGGTTGTAGGCTTGGTACACTTGAGACGTTTGGTGGCGACCTCAGCACCAAGGGCCCCTTGAGGGCATCTGATGGCACTGTCTGCAAGATCGAAAGCAGCAGGGCCTCTCGGAGGCACCACCAGTGGGAGCATAAATAAATAAATGAGGAGAAAACAGAAGAGTTTAGCCAAGATAAAAGAAATCCACAGGAGGAAGTTCAGCCAATCTAAGAATAACTGTCCTGCAAAACAAAACCAGGCCAAATATAACATCTCCTACCTCAACCAAAATCATCCTCCTTTTGAAGTCAGTGTTACGTTCCAGTCTTTTTTTCTCTTCTTTATTCCCTATAGGTTCCTCTAAGGTAGGCCATTTTCTGTGAGAGGATATATGTGAGCAAGGTTTCATTTGACATCTGTTTTGGAACTATTACTTTTGAGATGGTTATTTTTAGAACACATGATAGTTTAAGAAATAATTAGGTGTCTGTGATGCAGGCTAGATGGTAGCCAATGTTCTAATGATTATGTCTAAAAAATTCAAACTGACTAAAAAGTAGGGAAAAATCACATAGATTTAAAGTTCATTAAAAGGATCTTTTTTTTTTTTTTTTTCTTTTTTGAGACGGAGTCTCGCTCTGTCGCCCAGGCTGGAGTGCAGTGGTGGGATCTCGGCTCACTGCAAGCTCCGCCTCCCGGGTTTACGCCATTCTCCTGCCTCAGCCTCCCGAGTAGCTGGGACTACAGACGCTTGCCACCTCGCCCGGCTAGTTTTTTGTATTTTTTAGTAGAGACGGGGTTTCACCGGGTTAGCCACATTAAAAGGATCTTTAAAACAAAAATCCAGCAATATAATGTACCCGTACCTCAGTTTCCTCATTTGCATACCATGCTGTTGTTTGCAAATATTACTCCCTGGACCCCTCCCAGCCCTCAGTCTGTGAGGCTGGCATAATCGTTGGGTTTCCAGTAGTGGTGATGGATTTCCTCTAATCCACCCTCACCCTTTCACCCGTTTCCGCTTGTGATGAATGGACACCATTACAAAATGGTGACAGGGTGAGGAGTGCAGCCTGGGGGAGCTCACCCCCACAAAGGGATCCAATGCCGGACTGTGGCCTCTTCTGTGTGATGCTTTAACCTGCTGAACTAATAAGCCACAGTGAAATAAGGATGCTTGTCATTGATTTGCCAAATAGAAGTGCTGTGAGAATATGTTTTTTTTTTTTTAAGAAAAAAAAAAGGAAGAGAAAGATTTTAGAAGCTTTGCTTCCACAGTAAGACAGCTATTTAAATACCAACTAATATTATTATAAGTCAGGAACAGAAGCAGTAGCAATAAAACTGTTTCTCTAAGTCAACAACTGACTAGAGACTACATGTGATTATAAAATGAGTTTCATAAGACTGTGCTTATTTTAGAAACATCAATACTAAAACAGCAGTAACAAAGTGTTTTTCTCCTTAGTTTAAGCACTGCTTAGATATGCATTATATTCAGCCAAGTAATAACTGAACAAATTCCTCTCTTAAATTTCCCCAAGTTCAAGTATATGGCTTTGAGCATGCCACAGCTTTATGAAACAGCCTAGCTGTAAGTATGCAATAATCGCTCATTTCCTGGCCATTAATTCAGACATCACGCAATCACCCAAAGGCATCCATTTTCCTTTGCTGCTATTTTGGGGACTGCTGTCCTATTGTCATCCCTGCCTCAGACCTCTGACTTAGGCGTCTTTTAATTAGAGCCAGTGAGAACGACAGGCAGTCAGCCCGCTGAGGGTGATCCATCACACAGCTCTCTTTGCTCCCTGGCCTCTTAGATGACTGTTTATAAGCAGGACATCTTGGATATCAAGATAGCTGCTTAATGAAACAGAAGAATAAATGGTGACCATCTTGTAAGCTACTTTCCTGAGATTATAAACTCTAGTCTAGGGCTGTATTTACTAACACGGTATGTAGGTTAAATACCCAAATAAACTTTTCCAGTGATAATTGTTTGGAAGATGTTTCATATCTGAGCTTGCCCTCAAATGAACTGATGCCATAATCTAAGAGTTGCCCAAGGTATTAACTGATACACTTACAATTTAACAGTTGGGACTATTTTTAATAGACCAGCATATTTTAGCTAAATCCTTTCCCAGTTCTGGAAAAGACAAAAAAATCAACTCAACCTTGGTAGGCTTGTTTCATTGTCATTACTGAAAGCACTGCAGAGTATTTACTATTTGCTATTATTTTTCTGGTCAAACTAAAGGACTGATTTATGCCTGCTGAGATCTAAACCTATTATCTCAGGGAGAAGATGTATAAGATCCAAAGTTCTATTAGACTGTAACTCAAATCTAAAACTACATGGTAAGCTGGCACATGTGCAGGTGCAGGAGTTACAGACAGTAGCCCCTGCCCTGAGATGTGTAGGAGATGGAGGGAGTGGTGCTGGTGAGACTGATGGGCACAGCACCGTGCAAGCAGAGGCAGTAGGCACAGTTTGGACAATGCTAAGGCAGAGCAGTTGGCTGAGATTTGACCCTCAGCTCCTTCACCACCAGCAGTGTGGCCTTGGGCAGTTCACTGAAACCATCTGCATCTCTGTTTCATTTTTATTTCAGCTTGTTTCTTTCCATTTCTTTCCAATCCTCCACAATAAAGTTGAAATCATTTTTTTGCATATTTATATCGTATTTATACACTTCGTACCTCAGAAGCATTTTCTCATAGTAAGATTATTTTTTCATGACGGTATAAGGCTATAATGTATGGATATATATTAGCTTATTAAGCAAATCTTAATTGTTGGACACCTGTATTATTTCCACTTTTCACCATAATAAATTGTGATGAATATTTTCCTTATCTCATAAAAGATCTTAATAACACTGAAATGAAATAGTCCATGAAAAACTTTGAAATCTCAATAGCGAAATTGCCTGGAACTCAATAGTTTAGGAGGTAATTATTCTGTAACTTTTTACTTTTCCTTAAGTACAATTTCATTTTTGTAATAATACAGATTTTACAAATACTATATGATAGAAATTAAATTCAATATTGAATGACAAATATTCATTGATCTCGTAGTCTGTTGCCAGATACTGGACTAAGTCTTGAAGATACAGAGTGAACAAGACAGACAAGCCTCAGCCTTTCGGGAGTTTACCTTCAAGTAGGGGAGACAGACAAAACAATCACAAATACATGGAACGTACCTCAGAAGGTGATGACTGCTTTAGAGAAAAATAAAGCCCGAGAGGGAGCTAGTGCCAGACAGGATGGGGGACGGGGGTTTTATATAGCGTATCCAAAGGAAAACTCACTGAGAAGGTGATATTTCAGCAGAGATTGAAGGAAAACAGGTGGGAAAATTATTCAGGCTGAGTGAACAAGAAAGCACAGAGGTTCTTTTGGCTAGAGCCAAGTGGGCAAGAGGAATTTGGTGGGAGATGGGTTCAGAGAAGTAGCAAGGGTCAGACCACATAGGACCCAATAGGCCTTTAGAAGGACTTTGAGTTGAGTTGGCTGACATGTATTCTTAATAGACATTTTCATGCACATTGTGAAAGTATCCATTTCTTTTTAAAATATGGTTCTCGGCTGGGTGCAGTGACTCATGCCTGTAATCCCAGCACTGTGGGAGGCTGAGGCAGGTGGATCACTTGAGGCCAGGAGTTAGAAACCAACCTGGCCAACATGGTGAAACCCTGTCTCTACTAAGAAATACAAAAATTAGCGGGGCATGGTGGTACATGCCTGTAATTCCAGCTACTCAGGAGGCTGAGGCATGAGAATCACTTGAACCTTGGGGGCAGAGGTTGCAGGGAGCCAAAATCATGCCACTGCACTCCAGCCTGGGCGACAGAGCGAGACTCTGTCTCAATAAATACATTTAATTAATTAATTAATGTAATTAAAATAAAATAAAATATGGTTCCCAAAATAATGTTATTTGGTATGAGTCCCAGTCCGTATATTTTTATAGACTTTTCTCCCATTCCAATCCGACAAAATATGTCCTATTTGTAACCATTCATATCCAAATGGCTCTTAATGAATTTGAGGGCTCTATTCTTAAAAGCCTGTTGTTTTATCAAAGAAAGAGAAGTATAAGAGCTAAAAACAAAAAGAAAATAGAAATAAATATCTTTCTTGGTTAAAAAAAAAAAAAAAGTGAGTTTCCATAGAGATCAGAATTGGGGCCATCTGATGTTTCATAAGTATTCTACAAGAGAACAGAGAGAAAGCTCCCAGAATACAGATGATGCCAAGACACCAACTATGTGAAGCACTGAAAGGGACAGAACAGGGGAAAGGTATCTCACAACTGTGATTTGATATAAGTTGGAAGATGAGTGTCAACATTTAGGAGAGGCCATACAAAATGTTCTTGTGAAACTGCAGGATCTGGGCTTTCAGCTGTGCTGGGCTTCAGGGACTTTTTTTGAAGACATTACCCCTGCCATGTTCCTGCAAACAAAGAAGCACATGAATGTTGGATGACATCAGAAAATGTAACAAATAAACATTCATTCTTTCAACAAATGTGTACTGAGCACAGACTATGTGCCATGCACTATGCTTGCTGTTGGAAATACAAAGCTTATAGTTTAACAAGGTGACAAATAAATTGATGGAATGCGACAAATTCTCTTCTAGACATAACCACATGATGCCATATGGAAAAAGAACACATATCCAGATGATTGGGCTCAAGTAAGCTAAAAGAAGTGGTGGGATGGCCAAGTGCAATGACTCACACCTGTAGTCCCAGAACTTTAGGAGGCCGAGGTGGGCAGATCACTTGAGGTCAGGAGTTCAAGACCAGCCTGGCCAACATGGTGAAACCTCATCTCTACTAAAAATACAAAAATTAGCTGGATGTGGTGATGTGTGCCTGTAGTTGCAGCTAGTCAGGAAACTGAGGTAGGAGAATCGCTTGAACCCAGGAGGCCAAGGTTGAAGTGAGCGAAGATCACACCACTGCACCCCAGCCTGGGAGAAAAAGCAAGACTCCATCTCAAAAACAAAAACATACAACAAAAAAAGTGGTGGGAGTTTGGTAGATGTAGATAGGTTGAAAGGATTTGATGTTGCACAAAGGAAGAAAAAAAGACCTGTGGGCAGCCCATGGAGAGCTAAGGAGGCTGTTCCATGTGGTTGGAATGCAGAGATGAAGAGATGCAGTCTGGAAGTGGTGAAGGGAGAGAGGTGAAAACTTGTTCTTACCCTCCTGAACACAATGGTAAGTAATACATCAACATCTGAAAAACTGCATGCAATTCTGGTCCTCACACTCAATATCCAGATATGGCTGGAGACATGTGGGTGAAGCAGTTTTCACAGGAAGAAAGACTTAAAAGATTTGGACTCCCACCTAATAAGGGCTAAAAGGGAAATGTACCAAAGTCTATCAAATTAAGAAAAACAATAAACAAGGTAACGTAATGTACTTATTCTTTGAATCCTAGACATCAAATTCTGGGCAAAATCCAGCCAACCAGGGCATTTTATACATTAATCCCATCTAAAGTAAATGTCTCCTAAATTTGATGATCATAAAGATCTCCGGGTGAGGTGCTTGTTAAAAATACAGATCCTCAGACCTCATCCCACCACTCGCCACCCTGCCTCACTCTCCTACCAACCTCCTGAATCAGAATCTCCGAGAGACAGGCCTGCGAATTTATATGTTAACAAATGACTCAGATGGTTCTTATGCTTTGGAAAAAATTTTGGAAACATTGTTCTAAAAGGATAGGTTGAAACTCCTGTAGTCGATAGTATTCTTACAAAAAGGTGCACCTAGCCAACAGTGAGTCTTGCACATACCTATTATCAGTTCCCCAGATAGCTTGGATCCCTTTGAAGGGTGATGTGGATAAAAACTACAGAAGATGTTCCATCAATTGGGATGTCCCATGATGGCCAGGGCTATTTGTAAGTTACATTACTCATCTCAGACCACTGGTGTCACCAGCCTGTGGAGAGTTTAAAAGAGTTTAAGTAACATTATGTATACGTATATATATATATACACACACACACACACACGTATATATGTGTGTGTGTATTGTGGCCAGCTCAGTATTCCAAGGGCCTATGCAAAACTGCAGCCTCCTTCAAATTGTCCCCTGCTGTATATATGTGTATATATATATGTGTGTATACACACACACACACACACACACACAGAGAGTCTTGCTCCATTGCCCAGGCTGGAGTGCAGTGGTACAATCACGGTTCACCGTAACCTCCACCTCCCGGGCTCAAGCGATTTTCCCACTTCAGCCTCCCGGGTAGCTGGGACCACAGCCACGTGCCATCACGCCTGGCTAATGTTTGTATTTTTTGTAGAGATGGGGCTTTGCCGTGCTGCCCAGG
>NW_012104254.1:2534892-2570244 GCF_000951045.1 Mandrillus leucophaeus
AGAATCGCTTGAACCCAGGAGGCCAAGGTTGAAGTGAGCGAAGATCACACCACTGCACCCCAGCCTGGGAGAAAAAGCAAGACTCCATCTCAAAAACAAAAACATACAACAAAAAAAGTGGTGGGAGTTTGGTAGATGTAGATAGGTTGAAAGGATTTGATGTTGCACAAAGGAAGAAAAAAAGACCTGTGGGCAGCCCATGGAGAGCTAAGGAGGCTGTTCCATGTGGTTGGAATGCAGAGATGAAGAGATGCAGTCTGGAAGTGGTGAAGGGAGAGAGGTGAAAACTTGTTCTTACCCTCCTGAACACAATGGTAAGTAATACATCAACATCTGAAAAACTGCATGCAATTCTGGTCCTCACACTCAATATCCAGATATGGCTGGAGACATGTGGGTGAAGCAGTTTTCACAGGAAGAAAGACTTAAAAGATTTGGACTCCCACCTAATAAGGGCTAAAAGGGAAATGTACCAAAGTCTATCAAATTAAGAAAAACAATAAACAAGGTAACGTAATGTACTTATTCTTTGAATCCTAGACATCAAATTCTGGGCAAAATCCAGCCAACCAGGGCATTTTATACATTAATCCCATCTAAAGTAAATGTCTCCTAAATTTGATGATCATAAAGATCTCCGGGTGAGGTGCTTGTTAAAAATACAGATCCTCAGACCTCATCCCACCACTCGCCACCCTGCCTCACTCTCCTACCAACCTCCTGAATCAGAATCTCCGAGAGACAGGCCTGCGAATTTATATGTTAACAAATGACTCAGATGGTTCTTATGCTTTGGAAAAAATTTTGGAAACATTGTTCTAAAAGGATAGGTTGAAACTCCTGTAGTCGATAGTATTCTTACAAAAAGGTGCACCTAGCCAACAGTGAGTCTTGCACATACCTATTATCAGTTCCCCAGATAGCTTGGATCCCTTTGAAGGGTGATGTGGATAAAAACTACAGAAGATGTTCCATCAATTGGGATGTCCCATGATGGCCAGGGCTATTTGTAAGTTACATTACTCATCTCAGACCACTGGTGTCACCAGCCTGTGGAGAGTTTAAAAGAGTTTAAGTAACATTATGTATACGTATATATATATATACACACACACACACACACGTATATATGTGTGTGTGTATTGTGGCCAGCTCAGTATTCCAAGGGCCTATGCAAAACTGCAGCCTCCTTCAAATTGTCCCCTGCTGTATATATGTGTATATATATATGTGTGTATACACACACACACACACACACACACAGAGAGTCTTGCTCCATTGCCCAGGCTGGAGTGCAGTGGTACAATCACGGTTCACCGTAACCTCCACCTCCCGGGCTCAAGCGATTTTCCCACTTCAGCCTCCCGGGTAGCTGGGACCACAGCCACGTGCCATCACGCCTGGCTAATGTTTGTATTTTTTGTAGAGATGGGGCTTTGCCGTGCTGCCCAGGGTGGTCTCAAACTCCTGGGCTCAAGTGATCCTCCCACCTCGCCCTCCCAAATTGCTGGGATTACAGGTGTGAGCCACCATGTCCAGCCAGCATTACTATTTGATTGTGGCCAGCTCAGTATTCCAAGGGCCTATGCAAAGCTGCAGCCTCCTTCAAATTGTCCCCTGCTGTCTCCTCAGTTTCTGCCACTAGAAACAAGTTTGTTCAAGGTCTTTCACTCAAGAATCATGCCAGAAGCTGGCAACTAGCAGCCATTCAAGAGAGTCACCACATGGTGGCTGCAGCTCCTGCTGTCCCCCTGCGTCCTCTTCCTGTCTCCCTCCAAATCCCCTTCTCTAAAGCCTCTTCCTTCCTTCAGCCCTCACGACCATAAATAGCTAGAGGAAGGGATGGAAACTTGCACTGCATTCCCATTCCTGTCTTTAACTTACCCAGGACTTTGCTGATACAAGACAACCCCCCTAAAAAGGCATGGTCTTCGCCTGCTTGCCTCAGAAATTGATTCTCACATTCCTGACTCTCATTTTAGATAGCATCCCAAGCACATCAAACAGAGAGTTTTAAAAAATTTGTCTAGAATAGAAATTGTTTTGCCAAAATTCAACTTGATGGCATTTGAAATACTTAACATCAGAATCAATGAAATTATGGGACTTCAGCATCCTAGGAACCACTACAAGTTCTGGGAAGGAGAATGCCTTCCCTGGATTTGCATAAGTCACTGGCATGTGGAAGACACATGCAGCTTAATAAATATAGTACACAGATGCTTCTAAAATGCGCTTGCATTTCAATAGTGTGTAATAAGTGAAAGCATTCCAAGTAAGAGCTCAATTAACTAGATTCATAAATACAACTGTTTCACAACCCCAATCCAAACTCCAGAGGCTTAGGACAAGGGTAAGATTTTTATTAGTCTGAGTCAAATTTGATCCTGTGCTTTTTGGTCATTTTGCTGCTTGCTAAAACCTTCAACAAAAGGCAGAGAAAAGATCACAAATCAATCAATAACAGATGTTGATTCCCTATGTAGTCCACTGTCTGAAACATCTGGATGTGGAAGGACCTCTTTCTGGATGATATAGAAGACTAAGAGAATGTTCTTCTGGACAAAAATTTTTCATATGCTAAACAAGGGCGACAATTGTAGAAATTATGTTTGCAATTCAGTAAAGGTGACCAGCAGTTTGGTCAAGACCAAAATCAGCCTACTATAGCCAAGTGACCTCTTAGAATAATTATATGAATTTCACAGACCGGTATGAAGCCGCCACTAAGCAGAGGCACTCCTGTGCACAACTCGCCACTTTAAAAACACATATTGCCTTCATGTGATAAGTGTGTAGGCCTTTGACAATGGTAATTCTCCTACTCAGATGCTGGCCCAAGAATGGGATATGTTCACTCTATCATTTCTGTTTCCTCATGTTATTAAGGACTGACCACTTGTAGATGTGGACCCTTATTTGGAAAAAGGGATCGTGCTCTAGAAGACATGTCAGACTTATTTATAGATATCAACCTCTTTACATTATTTAACATTTTGTATTCCAAGCCTCTTTTCTTTTTTTCTTTTTTTCAAGCCTCTTTTCAAAATAAATTATAAGCTAACATACTTGTTCATTGGGCATGTTTGTAGACCCTAGACACACATCAGTATTAGTTTCTTACTTCCCCTTCAATTCACTGGATAATAGATCTTAGTGCTGAAATGCTTCTTTCAATTAAACTTGCAGTAGATCTAAAGATTCAGATTGTAAGCTCATTACAATGGGAGCAACATAGGAGAACAATACCATTGCTGGTGGCCCTGGATGCCCAGACTTAAGGGGGAGAATTCCTCACAAGTTTCAGATTGAATCTTTGTGTGAGTGGATTTAATTCTTATGGAAGAGACAGAATCAGACATCAATATTCAATAAAAGGAAACTCTGGGCATGAAAAATCAGTAGTTATAAAATATTTAACAAAAGCCAAATATTGAACTTGGACTTACAACTTTGTTCCTATTGTGACCTGTTGGAGGTGAAATGGAAACACCCAGTCTCATGCTGAGCCAGACAACAGAAAGTGGCCCTGTAATCCAGCTCAGAGTGACTGACTCCCTATGGACTGGGGGCGACAGAAAGGAAAGTAGCCTGGCGGTGTTTTCATTCCCAGAATAGTTTCTCTTATTTCATTATTCCAAAGGTTCTAATGCTGAACAGGTACGATGTACCAAGGCCTCTAGTCAGGGTTTACCTATTGATGTCCTAAAACACTTGTCCTAAAACAAACACACAGGTTAGTACAGATTAGACATACTTCTGTACTAAACATCATAGGTACGTACAAACATTGTGAGAATGTTCTCTTTCCAAGAAGTCAAACAACTAGGGTTGCTAGATTTAGGAAATAAAATTATAGAACATCTTCAGTTAGACAGGAGAAATGAGGGTTTGTTTTTTTTTGAGGTCTATTTCACAGCATGATGACTACAGTTATTAATTGTTTGTTGTATATCTCAAAATTAATAAGAAAGTAAATGTCAGATGTTCTCACCACAAAAAATGATAAGTATTTAAGGCAATGGGTATGTTAATTAGCTTGATTTAATTATTCCACTTTTTATGCATATATCATAATATCACTTTTACCCCATAAATATATATGGTCATAACTTGTCAATTTATAATACAGTTTTTAATTTATAATTTACAATACAATTTGATTACAAAATAATTAAATTGTAATATAATTTACAATATAATTTTACAATATAATTTACAATATAATTTTTTATAATTATATTTTAGCTTATAATTTACAATATAATTTTTTTAGTTAGTTACAATAAAAAATACAGAACATCAGTTACATTTGAATTTCAGATAAAGAGTGAAGTTTTTTAGTATAAGTATGCCTCATGCAATACTTGGGATATACTTACACTAAAAATATATTCATCCTTTATCTAAAATTCAAATTTAACTGCGCATCTTATATTTTATCTGTTAACTCTACCAGCTCACATCATAAAAGGAGACCACAACTGAATCTACAGATGTAAAAACTAAATTTGAAATAATTCATCTGTTCAATGTCACTGAGACCACTAGTGCTTAGGTAGACAGCAGTAGATCTGATACAGTGGGAAAAGCACAATGATAATCTTGCTCTTGCCTAAAGTAGAAAGACATTGCATGTGAATTGATGTTTTTATTTTTGTTAAATTCCCGAGTCAATATAATGCAAAACGATGATACTTCACATTTTGTAGTAACTTGTGTGAACCAGGAAGGAAGTTACCTTTATGGGAATCTAGATGCATTTCTAACAAGACTACAATGACAAGGGGCTAAGTACACACCTTACTTATATTTAACATAGGGAAAGAAGAGATTGTCAATAAGGCTCTTATGCTTAGAGATGGAAAATTTTGAGTGGATTTATTTGCTGTGTGGTGTTTGGTGTTAGGTGTTTCTGTTAACATGTATGTTTGAGGGTTTTACTCCTCACAATAGAGTAAATCTCAGAAAGGCACGGAATATTGCACTGATCTGAACAAATTATTTTTAAAGCCATCAATTAAAATAATAAAATTATAAATAATTGGGGGAATGCAGAATATGTATATATCTTTTTATACATCGTTACCTCTGAAGGGCACAGAACACCTCTGGTTAAGCATTTCTTTAAATTAAGAAATTAATTTATAGTAAAAATGCAAAGAGGAATTAATAAAAAATTATCATGTATAATTCATTTCCAAATCATGGAATATCTTTGCAGCTAAGGAAATTATTTGGTTATCTACTATATTTCTTGGACATTCTGAGGGTTTTTAGTATACCTTGAATCCTATTATTTCCCATTATGCATCAGGAAATCAGAAACTGATTTCAAAATAAAATTGAGATTTAACTTCTAGTCTCCCCCTAATTATCTAGAAATCACATAACCACAAGAACTTCACTGGAATTGGTTTTTATATCCCTACAGTCTGGCAGTGCCTGACTCACACAATAGGTACTCAGAAAGCTGTGTTAAATTTGCCGGGCATGGTGGCGGGTGCCTGTAGTGCCAGTTACTTCGGAGGCTGAGGCAGAAGAATTGCTTGAACCCAGGAGGCGGAGGTTGCAGTGAGCCGAGATTGTGCCACTGCACTCCAGCCTGGGCAACAGAGTGAGACTGCACCTCAAAAAAAAAAAAACAACACGCCAAGACCACATCTGTGATTCCTGGATGTGTCAATTGGCATTAAAGACCAAAGAAAAATAGATAACAACGAGAGAAGAGAGAATACTACTGTTTATGTTACACTTAACCAGCTCAGCACCTCTGAGATAAACATTAGTATGTTCTTTATACAAACGAGGACATTGACTTCCCCAAGTCATATGACTAGGAAGTAGTGGTGCTGAGATTTGAGCCCAGAACTGATTAATTTCAAAGGCTGAGCTTTTGCTAAGGCATTGTGATCCACCTCCATCCCCTGCCCCACCCACTACACCAAAGGCAGACGGCTTACAGCAGGCCATCACTGCTAGTGGCTACTCAGTCCAGTGCACATATCTGACTAAGACTGGATCAGGTGGGTCTTTTCCTGTATGAAAGGGCATCAGACAATCCTGTCCTTTTATGTGACAGGAAATGCCAAAGTTAGGAAAAATCAACTCTAAAAATTGCAATGGGGCACATAAAATCAGGTTAACACAAAAAGAATAAGATATATTATTATTTCTTTCCTTGTTATTTTTGGGTTTCTGTTCTCCGTGTTTTTTCTAAGTAGTCTCCTAAAACATCAATGTCTCTGTCTGGTTCCAACCTCCCAAATGACTTTATCCCAATGACTCCTCCCTGCCACACCTGCTTCAGAAAACTTAATCTTCAAAATGCTCCTGAAATGGAACTTTCTCTATAGATTTTTACCCTCTGAATAATGAGTATCTCCCACTCATCCTCCACTCCTTTCTGGAGTCAAGCAAGTTGATTATAAAGTTCATTTTGAGAGAACAAATAAACCAAAATACCCAGGAAATCAAAGAGCAACAGTGAGGAGTCTAGTCCTGCCTGGTATAACACATACCATAGAGCCTCAGCTACCACAACAGTGCTTAATACACAGAACAATCAAACAAAATGTAAAACCCTGGAGCAGACCCAATTGCATATGGAAACCTAGTATATGATAAAGGCAGCATGTCAAGTCTGTGAAGAAAAAGATGGACTTTTTAGCAAGTAGCATTGGAATAACTAGGGAGTTATATATAAAAAGATAAATGTGGGTGAAGTGGATGGATGTATTCCTCATGCTACGCATCAGAACAGTTTCCAGGTAAATGGATTGTACATGTAAGAATTGAAGCTACCCAAGTACTAGAGGAAAACATGGATGAATTCCTCCATAATGTGGATGGGTTTGATTGGTAAAATTTTATTTTATATAAATGTATATATATTTGAACAAATATTTTCATGTTTGTTCACATGGCAAGCAATACCATACAAAAATAAAGATACAAATGACAAAGTGGAAAAAAGTAGAGAGAGAGAAATGTTCAAAAACATAATTTTAAATGGGCTAGTTAAAAAAAACACCCAAAAGCAAATTACCCTTAACCATATGAAAAAGTATCAAATCTCACTAATAATAAAAGAAATAAAAATTAAAAGTACAATAAGGGAAGGACTTCTTGCTCCTGATCATAAGAGATGAATTGGTACCAGATGTGTCTTCCCACTATAAACAACTAGAAAACTGAATAAAATATATGAAACTACTGTTTTCAGACATTAGCCAACAAGCAGCACATGAATGTGATCATAGATAGAAGGGAGATAATAAGATAAGCCCTACAATCACAGTGTTTTGCCTGAGGGCACCTAGTGGACCATATTATAGGGAGGGGGAAGCCAAGCAAAGCAGATTGGTCTCACCAGGTTAAAACAAAAACTGAAGATCAGAAAGGATAAGGTGGCAAAAATTTGTGGTGTATAGTGCTACGAAGGAGAGAACTCTGCAGAGAAAGTTTCAAAATTTGCACAAGGGTTCCCTTGAATCTTTGGCTATATGCTAAGTACACATGAGGAGGGTAAAATATCCAAGCAAAAAACTAATAGAAAACTGTAAGCTAGATACGTGCTAGAATTTCAAAAGGGTTAAGAGATTTAAAATCTGACCAACAGAATTTAAAACCTTGTTGAAATTTCAGGTTGTTCAGTAAAAACTCCAAAGGATCACGCTTTAAGAGTAAGTCTAAACTAGCCATAGAGTAAAGACTATCTCTAGAACTACCCTAAGAAAGTTTAAAAACAAGACTCAAAGGATCAAGCTGATCTTGAAGTAACTTAGCTAACTGCAAAATCAAATTTTAATACTCCTTAAAGGTAGACAACAAAATCCAGACACTTAGTAATGTAATATTCAAAACATTCAACATTTTATCAAAATTTTAAGGAGGTGGAAAGAATCAGGAAAATCTGACCCATAACCAAAAGAAAAATCAGCCACTAGAAATAGATCGTTAAATAACAGAAATGGTGGAACTAGTAAAAAAAAAACTTTAAAGCACCTCTTATAAATATCTCAAAAATTTAAAGAAAGCCATTAAAATAATGAGGAAGAAAATAAAAAACTTTTTTTTAAAAAAGAGCCAGGTAAATGTCTAAAGCTTAAAAATATAATACCTGAAGTGAAAAATTAATTCGTAAGATGGGATAATTAGGAAATTAAACACTGAAAACATCAATGAACTTAAAGACGTGGCAATAGAAGCTATCCAAATTGAAGTATGGAAAGAAAAAAATGATTAAATAAAAGTTTAACACAGGGTCTTGCTGACATCTGGGACAATAACAAGCAATCCAGCATACATGTATTTGTATTTCCAGGGATAAAAGAGGGGAAAAACAGAAAATAGTATTTGAAGAAAAACAATGCCTACAAATTTTCCAAACTTGAAAAAAACTATAACTCCAGAGATTCCAGAAGTTTAACAAACCTAGCAAGAATAAGAACACATACACATGTGCACACATGCACACACGCACACACACACACAAAACACAATCCACAACAAGGCACATTATGAGCAAATTGCTGAAAACTAGGAAAAAAATAGAAAATCTTATACAGCCAGAGAAAAAAAAGACATTACAAAAATAGAAACAACAACAACAAAAGAATGAGCACAGATTTCACATCCAAAACCATATAACACGATGGTAAAACAGTATCCTTAAAATGTTTAAAGAAAGAATTGCCAAGTTAAAATTCTATACCTAAGAAAATATTGTTTAAAATGATAGCATACAGATACTTTTAGGGACAAATAAAAGCTAACATAATTTGTCATCAATACACCTGCCCTCCAAGAAGGGTTTAATGGAAGTTCCTCAGACTGAAATAATGAAAAACCTGAAATAAAAAATATGTGGATATATATGAAAGATTTTTTTGCTCATTTATTAATTTTATTAAAAGATAAATGACTCTTCAATGCAAAAATAATAACAGCATATTGTGAGGTTTACAATATATGTATCAATAAAATGAATGACAATAAGAACCAAAAGACTGGATGGGGAAGGGGAAAATATACCATTGTAAGGTCCTTACATTAATCAGGAAGTGGTATATTATTATTTAAAGTTAGATTGTGACAAGATAAAGATGCTTATTGCAAAGCCTATATCAACCACTAAAAATATAACAATAATAAGAGACACTTAACTAAAAAGCCAATAGTAATATTCAATTGAAATACGAAAAAAATTCACTTAATCCCAAATGAGGAAGGGATAAAGGAAAAAGGAGCAAAGAACAGATATGATTAATATAAAACAAAAAGGAATATGGTAGACTTAAACCCAAACACATCAATGATTACATTAAATGTAAATGGAATAAAGACTCCAATTAAAAGTTAGAGATTTTCACATTGAATTATTTAAAAAGTAATATCCAACTATATGCTATTTAAATAAATATGCATTAAGTTAAAAAGTAAAAGGATGAGGACAATATACCATGCAAACCGTAATTATAAGAAAACTGTAATGGCTACATTAACATCAGACATCAGAACAAGGAGTATAACCAAGAGTAAAGAGAAACTTTCTTTTTTTCTTTTTTCTTTTTTTTTTTAGACAGAGTCTTACTCTGTCACCCAGGCTGGAGTACAGTGGCACGATCTCAGCTCACTGCAACCTCCGCCCCCTGGGTTCAAGCAATTCTTCTGCCTCAGCTTCCCAAGTAGTTGGGATTACAGGTGCCTGCCACTGTGCCTGGCTAATTTTTTGTATTTTTAGTAGAGACAGCATTTCACCATCTTGGCCAGGCTGGTCTTGAACTCCTGACCTCATGATCCACCCGCCTCAGCCTCCCAAAGTGCTGGGATTACAGGTGTGAGCCACCATGCCTGGCCTAAGAGAAACATTTTATAATGACAAAATGAAAAAGGTGAATGTATCAAGAAAATTTAACAATTTTAAATGTGCATTAACTTACTAATAAAGCTTCAAAATACAGAAAGCAAGAATTAGCAGATGTGAAAGGTGAATATGCAATCTATAATTATGGTTGGAGATTTTAACGCTCATCTCCTAGTAATCGATAGAATGATTAGATAGAAAATCATTAAGAATATTAAAGACTTGAACAACATTGTAACCAACTTGACCTGACACTTACAGAACACTCCAGACAGGAACAGTAGAATGCACATTTTTTCAAGGGCACACTCAACATTCACCAAGATAGATCTCATGCTAGACAATAAACAAGTCCTGATAAATGTAAAAGTAATAAAATAACACGGAGCATGTTCTCCGACTGTAATGGACTTAAATTAGAACCAGTAACAAAAACATATGTAGAAAATCCTCAAGTATTTTAAAATAATACACTTCTAAATAACACATTGATATAAGAAGAAATTGCAGAGGAAATTATAAGATATTTTGAACTGAAGGCTACAGAAAAGATGACATAAAGATAAAAGCAGTGTCACAAAAGAAATTCAGTGCTTAGTATTTTTATATTGGCAAAAAGATGCCTAAAAGTATCTGTGCTTGCACCTTAAGGAGGTAAAAAAAATAAGAATAAATTAAACCTGAAGTGAGTAAAGGGAAGGAAATAATAAAGATGACTATGGAGACTATCTTGGAATAATGTATAAAAGAGCTACTGGTACTTATAAATGAACTTAGCAAAGTTGTAATAAACAAACACAACATATAAAACTTAATTAAATTTCTGTGCACTAATAATGAATAATTGGAAAATAAAATTTTAAAACAATACCAATTACAATAGTATCAAAAACATGGAATACTTAGGGATTAAATTTAACAAATTACGTGAAAGAACTGTATTGCCAACAAAAGCCTTACTGAGGTTAGCAATAAGATAATATTTGATAAGACCTGTTTGGTAAGAAATAAATGAATAAATAAATAATAGGAATATAAGAAGACCAGGAGGTCCCTGGAGCAGGAAGAAGAAAGCAGCTCATGGGCCATGAGGAAACATGCACCCAGCTATAGCAGAGGGCAAAAACAGGAGGCCTCAGTCTGGAGGGAACAATAAGCAAGATGTAAGAGAAGAATGTTGACAGTCTGAAACTAGGGAAATAGCAACAGAATGAAGATGAGGAGATGAATTCTAGAGATGACTTGAGAACTTGAGAACAATTGACAGTACATGATGAAATGCGGATGAAGAGGAAAAGAGGGCCGAAGATGATTCAATTTAATTCACCAGAAATTTACTGAGCATCTGTGTGCCCACAAAGTCTCAAAGACTCAACAGTTTCTTTGCAGAGATAAATAATTAAAACAATTAACTACAATGTATGCAAGTTTTTTATTACAGAAATTAGCATGAAAGTTGTAGGGGAATACAAAGGAGCAACTGATTAGATGGTGATTTTAACAGAGTTGGGGAAACTACTGGAGGAGAAGTTATTTAGAAAAGACTGGTAGAGTTTGAGGTACTTCTGAGACATCCAGTTAAACAGATTCCATAGGAGGTTAGACATAGAGGTATAGAGCTCATATTGGCAAGTAGGCAACAACTCCCAAAATAAAATGACTAGTTAAGTTTGTTGGAAGACAGTAAAGAATGATTGCCATTTTTTTTTTTTTTTTTTTTTTATGGAGTCTCGCTCTGTCGCCCAGGCTGGAGTGCAGTGGCCGGATCTCAGCTCACTGCAAGCTCCGCCTCCTGGGTTCCCGCCATTCTCCTGCCTCAGCCTCCCGAGTAGCTGGGACTACAGGCGCCCGCCACCTCGCCCAGCTAGTTTTTTGTATTTTTTAGTAGAGACGGGATTTCACCGTGTTAGCCAGGATGATCTCGATCTCCTGACCTCGTGATCCACCCGTCTCGGCCTCCCAAAGTGCTGGGATTACAGGCTTGAGCCACCGCGCCCAGCCAGAATGACTGCCATTTTTACACGTTAGTCCTATAAATACAATATTTGATTTTATCAGTATCTTCATCAAATTTAAATTTTTATTTATTTAATTTTTTCCTTGGTGCTAAGTAAAGAATATCTTTTTTTTTTTTTTTTTTTGAGATGGAGTCTCGCTCTGTCGCCCAGGCTGGAGTGCAGTGGCCGGATCTCAGCTCACTGCAAGCTCCGCCTCCCGGGTTCGCGCCATTCTCCTGCCTCAGCCTCCGGAGTAGCTGGGACTACAGGCGCCCGCCACCTCGCCCGGCTAGTTTTTTGTATTTTTAGTAGAGACGGGGTTTCACCGTGTTAGCCAGGATGGTCTCGATCTCCTGACCTCGTGATCCGCCCGTCTCGGCCTCCCAAAGTGCTGGGATTACAGGCTTGAGCCACCGCGCCCGGCCCAGAATATCTTTATTTAATGCTACTATAAGGATTTTCTTGAAATCCTCTGCACCTAATATGCACCTAATGTGAAATCATCTGCAATGCCAAATCTCTGATGTACCATTTAAGTGCATCACATAAGATAGATTAAAACAATCTATTTGTAAATGCTTGCCTCACTGCACTTATCAGTATAGATATAAAATAGCATAGTGATAATGGTCACCTTCAGTGAGAAAAGATGTTATTTCAAAGATGGAAATGTAATAAATCTTTGTTTTAAGGACTACATAATGACAGAAGGCAGATGCAGCTCTGTTAATAGAACTCAATGGAAGTAACTTTTTCAAATGAAAACAGATCATATTTCTCTTTTGAAATTTTTGTACTCAATTTCTAAATGCCCTGTTTTAGAATTTATTGTTTTCTTAGAAACTGGGAAATTGAGAAACTGTCTCTAAAGTCCATTTATCAATTGGTCCAAATATACGCGATATAGCAATGACTCAGAAGCATTTACAGCATTTGCTATGTATGGTTAAACTGTAAAACACAGCTTTCAACATCAATTGGCATCAAGAGCTCAATAAGTAAAATATGCCATATGGCATTAAGTTCATACACTAGAAACAGGGACAACACCATCTGCTATTTAATCACCATTTACAGTCATTTTCTGGGGGAATTGAGAAAGAAATCCAATAATACCATATATAAATTTTAAAAGTGTCTATATCATTGAACATTGCACATTAACTTCTTAAATTAGAAAATATACTTAAGAAAAATCCTTATCATAGATCATTTTCATCTTCTACACATTCTATATGGCTTTATAATGAGAAAGCAAACTTAAGATTCTCAGAAATGACCTCACTAACTTGAAAAGGGAACTAAAGTTGAGTGATGGTATAGATGGGGAATTTTGTTTATCACCTCACAAAGATATGTAATGGAAGACTGCCTCAAGATCTTCCACCCCATGGAATGTACTTTTTTATTTTTATCTAAGCAATGTGCATGATAGAGTATATGACTAAACATAATCCAATTTGATTTGTGTTGCAGCAGTTCTCCAATGAACAAATCTGTAAAATTACAACATGTGAAAGCTTAACACAGTGATATAAAATGGCAGTGGCACGGTTCATATCTTAAACTGACAGACTGATGGTGATTATTGCAAGGACAATGCCCTGCGTATGTCAAACGATTTGCAAATAATTTATGTCACCTTCTCCTCCATTATTGTTTTTGCAGAGGACATAAACTGTGTCACCAATATTAAACTATCTGCAAAAAGAGCCGAGCTCAGCTTTCTGCTCTCTGAGAACGCAGAGCCATCTGCAGTCAGACAAACATGCATATGGCCATCATTTGTCCAACATCTTACACAGTGTGAAGGTTTTTTACTTGAAATGCCAACCTGTGTGGCAGATGATGTATGTGTTTCCTCAGCCCCGTGATTACCAGGCCGGCGCCACTGTGCTGCGCTCTCACCTCATCAGTTCCACAAGCCGCACTCCAAGGTGTGTGAAGCATTTGCAGCAATATGGCTTCTGACACGCAGGGAGGTGGAGGCGTTCCGGTGTGAATATCTGACTCCAGATTTTGTTCCAATCAGGGTCAAAGTCTGACCCACAGAAATTAGTGTGGGTAGAGATTTAGGACTCAAAAACAGCAATTTGAAAACTGGAATGAATATATTTTGATAAAGGGGAAAGCAAAGGGCACCCTTGCTGTCCCTGGTTGACTGCTGTGCCAAATGCCTTAGAAATGACCTGCATTTTATTCCTTTGGAAGAGAATGTAGTGTAAGGCATATTTGTCGTCACCAGTTGTAAACAGAAAAGGTTACACCTGCAACTAGGTATAATTAGTTTTAGGGATTTGCCATTAATACAGACCAGGGAACTGTGATCCCTGCAAAATCACATTACGAGGCAGCTCTTCTCTAGATCTGAAGTTTTAGGAATACTTAAATTGGATTTTTCTTATATATATCTATGCACACATATATCTATATATATAGATATATGCGTGCACACACATGCATACACACTCATAGGAGAGAAGAGGGAGATTCTAAAACATCATTTCTAAACTATTGAGATAGCATTTGTTTGTTGGTTGTTTTTAAGAGCTCTACAAAATCTAGACATTTGGTTCAAGCAGAGTACATTATAATGCACTCTTATTATTAAAGGAGAGGGAGCAATTGAGGATGATAACTACATTTAAAGATTTTCCCAAAGGGATCTTTTTAGACATCAAATAGCTTCTATAAAGCCCTACATTTTGATGAGTTAAGTGTAAATTCATCAGAAACATATGGGTTTGTTTTCCTATAAAATCCACATGGACATAAAAATATCTCCCCAATCTCCCTTTTTAAACTATGAGTGGGTTGGAGGCCTCAAAGAAGACATGTGATGTTGAGTTCTTGTCCTCTACCATTTGCCGTCTTCAGACAGAAACAAAACCTCTTCCAAACACAGACTTTGAAAATCTGACCAAAGTTACCTATTTTGAATAAAAAGTAATGTGTGAATTTTGAATAATTCCTCAAAATTACTTTAGAAAACTAAAGTGTATGAACTTACCAAAATGAAAATGTGTTCCATTTAGGCCCAGTTAATGCTTACAGGAATAAGCAAAACTGAACCTATCAAGCCCATCTTAGTAGTGACTCAACATGATTTCCAGAAATGGAATACCCTCAATTGAAAATAACCGGTAGTTAACAGAATTTCCATAAATATTCACCACTTCTGATTACCTGTAATTCTTTCTATTAATGAAAAGAGGAAAGAAAATGGAAATATACATATGTTAATAATAAAATTACAGAAAAACAAACATGATGGATTTTGTGAATTTATAGTTGGAGAGTTTTTAAGATGTGGCCAGCAGCCCCATAGGGGTTTATCCTGACAAGTTTAATTTACATGTTTTTAAATGAGCATTGTCAAAGTTGGTAGAGCTAAATTACACTCAGTTTATCCCTCCCCAATTTCCAGGCTTTTTGTTCTCTTATACCCTAAAAATACAACAACATGGTTATTAAAGATCTCTCTTATGTCACAGAAGATTATTTGGGAGATTTATTAAATTAGATTGTGAAAATTCATGCCTTTTAAAACTGTCTACGGCAGAGGTCCCCAACCTTTTTGGCACCAGAGACTGGTTTCATGGAAGACAATTTTTCCATAGAGGGGGATGTGGGGGTGGTTAGAGAGGGATGGTTTGGGATGATTCAAGTGCATTACATTTATTGTGCACTTTATTTCTATTATTATTACGTTAAAGATATAATGAAATAATTATACAACTTACCATAACGTAGAATCAGTAAGAGCCCTGAGCTTGTTTTCCTACAACTAGATGGTCCCTTCTGGGAGTGATGGGAGACAGTGACAGATCATCAGGCATTAGATTTTCATAAGAAGTACACAACCTAGATTCCTTGCATGTGCAGTTCACAATAGGGTTCATGCTCCTATGAGAATCTAATGCCACTGCTGATCTGACAGGAGGTGGAGATCAGATGGTAATATGAGCAATGGGGAGTGGCTGTAAATAAAAATGAAGCTTCCATCACTTGTGTGCTGCTAACTTCCTGCTGTGCAGCCTGGTTCCAAATAGGCCACAGACCAGTACTGGATCTGTTGGGGACCCGTGGTCTAATGGACACTTCCATTTGGATGTCCAACTCAATATGTCCAAAACTAGCCTCCACACTGTCAACCCCTCATCAATTTCCTTTTCTTCCAACTATATCTTTCAGCTGTTGAGGCTCAAGATCTTGGACCCTACCTTTTCATTCACCACACCCAATCTGCTCTCATTCATTAGCTTTTCCTTACAAATTTTCTCAGATCTGCCCCTCTGTTTCCTCTTTGTGACCTTCCTAATCCAGACACTCATTACATAAACTTAAATTAATGAAATGACCTTCCATTTTTTACTCCTAGCTACAGGAGGCATACTACACATCACTTCCTGATCAATTGCTCAACGGCCAATTTAATCATATCACACTCTTCTCTCCAGTGAAAATAACACGTGGGGTTTGTGGAATGCTTCATAATCTACAAAGCACTTTCACATTAATTAACTTGTTTGATCTTCACAGCAAGCCTGTGAGGTGGGCAGAACAGGTACTAACATTTCCATTTTGTAAGTGAGGAAGCTCAGATTTGGAGAGGAGGTGACTTGCCTGAGACCATGTACACAGCCACAAACTGCAGTCAGGAGTCCAAGCCCAGAGCAGTTCTCATTGCACATTCCATCTATGATAACTGCATGTTGCCTAAATGTCCAAATTACTGATAAGCCCTCAAGGCCCCTTGTAATCTAGTTCAGATTTGTATTTAAAACTTTATCTTTCATGGCCATTCTACAGAAACCTTCTGATCCAATCACATTGATTTACCTACTGTCCATTAACTTGCTAGGCAATTTTAACTCATAGAGTGACCTCTAAAAAAAAGCCTTTCCCTGTTCAGACTACCTATCTACCTTTTAAATGCAGTTGTTTACCTTCTCCATGAAGATTTCTACAACCATTTCATTAAATGTTAGTAATTTTTCACATGTTTAAACTCAGCATCATTTTTTATATGGCCTATGTTCCTTCTTGAATTGTTTTATTGAACTCTAATTTAAATATTTACATATTTTTGGGTATCTACCCATTATATATTGTGACTTCTTGAGAGTAGAGGCTTTATCTATCTTTGCATGCCTTTCAGAATCTAAGAAATGCAGTATAAAAGATATTCAGTAAATATTTGTTTGCAATGAATTCATTTTGATTAAGTTTTGTTAGTGGATGGCTTTTATATTTGAAATTTTCATTCTGGCCTTATAATAGAAGACCATATACAAATATCCTGACTACCCTCAATTGGGTGCTCTCAATATAATTTGATATGTATTATTTAACAAATTTGTAACTCTCTTTAAATACTATATATTATTAATTATTGTAAAGGACGAGTTTAAGTAACCTTTTCTCTTGGACTGTTTTGGAAGTCAAGTTTTCATTTGGCACATTATTTTCTGATTAGGTGTATACAGAGATGATGTTCACTAACTCCTGTTAGAAAACCACTTGAAGCAGAAATGTCTCATTAATCAATAGTAATTATTAAGGATATTATTAAGCTTTGACAGCATACTAAATGAAAAGAATATAGACCTACGCTTTGTTTTTTCCTTTGTATATATACATATATAAATATAAATTACCTTAAGATAATTTCTAACGCAGCATAAATATAATATTCAGCATTTTTAATTCAGGATAATTCCCTTTTCCTATTTTTTGAAAATACAATGACAAATTTTTTCCCAAGCCTTTGTATGCTTACTGAAATGCATCTTCTGAAAAGTTAATCATACTAATCCTGGCTTTTTTGCATTTATTCAGTCCTTAGCACACTTTCAAAGTTCCAGTAATATCAATATACCTAGAATAATTCTTTAGATAGCATTCCCTTGTCTACCTTCTTGAACATACGAAATATATTATATAATAGCTGTTTTAATATCCTTGTCTACTAATCTGTGTCATCTGTGTCATTTCTGGGTCTATTTCTACTGACTGATTTTTCTCTTCCTGCTTCTTTGCACACCTGATAATGTTGTCTTGGGTCCCAGACATTGTGAATTTTACATTAATGGGTGCTGGAGATTTTTGTGTTCCTTAACTATTTTAAGGTTTTTTTCTGGAAAGCAGTCTTGGAACTAATTCTATTGATTGATTGATTGATTGAGACAGAGTCTCACTCTGTTGCCCAGGCTGGAGTGCAGTGGCACCAGCCATCTTGGTTCACTGCAACCTCTCCCTCTGGTTTCAAGCGATTCTCCTGTCTCATCCTCCAGAGTAGCTGGGACTACATGCATGCACCACCATGCCTGGCTAATTTTTGTATTTTTAGTAGAGACAAGGTTTCACCATGTTGATTTTGATGCTTGCTTTTAAGCTTTGTTAGGTAGTTCTAGACAACCATTAGTCTAGGTCTAATTGGGCCCCAATACTGAGGGCATACCCTTCTGAGAACTTCCATACCACATGTATTAGATGGTCTTCTCACTCTAAGGAGAATACAAACTATTTTCAGCCCTCTCTGAACTCTGCTTGCTCTTTTCCAATAGTTCTTTCCCAGCCTTAGTCAAGTTTCTTCATAAGCATGTGATGATCAACACTCAGTTGAAGACTAGAACCTTCTACAGATCTCCAGAGTTCTGTCTCTCTGTGCAGTTATCTTCTCTTCAGTAGTCTGCTTTGTGAATTCTACCTACTGTGGCCTTCTTGGCCTGGAACTCTTGTATTCTCAACTCAGGGAGACTGCCGGGCTCTGCTTGGGTTCTCCTCTTTCCTATGAGGCAGCCTAGAAATGCCTTCTAAGCAGAAGCTGGGCAATTGAAGGGCTTATTTTGTTTCTTTTCATGCAGGCATCACTGTCCTAAACTAACTGTTGTTTCATGTTTTAAACCATTGTTTTATATATTTGGTCTGATTTCTATAATTATTGAAAGTAGGAGGATACATCCAGTCCTTGTTCCTCTCCATCATGACTAGAAGTAGAAGTTCTTGGATAGCATTATGAAAGACAAAAATTGCTCTAAGGGTCGGAGTGAAAATGAGTTTTTCTTATTCAGAATTGCCAAAGAAAAAAAAAATAGAAATGAAAATTTACCCTTTCTAAAACAAGCCCTTTGACAATAGTATTCAATTCAAAATAGAAAAAGAAAAATACATTGACTCTTTAGAGTAAAAATTTTAATTTATATACATATGAGAAGGTAATTCAACAAATTAAAGGTAACCTACTTGTCCTATTTCAAAATTACTTTAAATTCTTAGAAGTCACTAAAAACATTGTTTCGATAGCCAGAAATATTTTCTGATGTAAAATATAAGGTATTTCTTAATTTCTATTTGGTAACAAAACAAAAAATTGTGTGACTGCAACACAAATCTGTGCAGTCAAAAAGAGAAAGAAAGAAAGAAAGGAATGAAATAAACAGAAAAATTGGCCTGAGCAAGCTGGGACTTTTCTTCTTACATGTCCCACTTTGTATTGGTAAGACCAGATAATGAGTAGCACTTTTTCTTTGTAACAATTCATTAATCAGAGAAATGATCCTTGCTAGTGTTTAGATGTTTTACTTAATTTGGTACCTCTGGCCTGCTGTCCCACTCATGCCAAAATTATTATTTCTCACCCAGCATGTGATAAATAACAACTTCAGTTGTGATTAATACCATGAATCCTTCAACCTGACGAATGCAAAAAAACTTGAGACCTACAGGACAAGTGGGTGATAATTGTTGTGAGAACTGTTGAAGCTCTGCTCAGCTTGTGAGGAAAGAAATCCACAGGAAATGAAGCATTTGCTAGCAGTCCAACTGATCCTAAGAGGCTTCATTAAGCCCATCTCAGCAACATTCACCATCTGAATACCAGTCCTAGCTTTTCTCCCTCCCAATACTAAGTTTCAAGTATCTTCAGAGAAAAGAAATCATGAACTCATTTTTGCATGCATTTAAATATTTATTGAATGTATGAATAAATGAATAATAAACGAGAAAACAATTTTCACCCAAGTACTAGACATTATAATGTGGGCCATTTGAGAGCTACATATGGTTATCTCTTGTCATTTCTCTAATAACGCAATTGTGCACAAGTGTAGTTTTGCTAAAATCCATAGCAAAATTAACATTCTCTGCTGGCAAAAAGAAAACTGTTAGCAATGGCCAGTAACTAAAGCCACATGGTGCCATCAACTTGATCATTATTATTTAGCTCTAGATACCAACATAGTATACCAGTGGTCCTCAATTAGGCAGATGGTAAAGGGACTGTGTGTTATTTGAAAAAGCTTCCCAAGATATTCCTTGCCTCCTCACTGAGAAAGTGCTTTAAATGGTGGTATATATTTTAAGTCACAAGTCAATGAATGCATAATGATGGTCAACAAGTTGAATACTGCCTACAGACATTTTGGTTTGGCAGGCAAGTTGTTTTAATTATTTTACTTTAATGCCTTAAGGTAGAGGGATGCATTATACACTCTGGCACAGCCCCTACTATGCCTTTTGTCTAATACCTAGTCTGTCTCATTCTATTCATTACATATCTGGCTTCTGAACTGAGTTTGTGATCCCTGGCTGAATGGAGAGGTACTAAACAATAACAACCAAAAAAAACAAAAAAGTAAAAAAAATAACTTGGCTTACAATGTTTATCTTATATAAATTTCAGGGAACAGAAGAAAGTGTCACCCAATTCATTTCTCTAAATCAACTTTATTATAATTATATACAATAAAATGCAGTTTGGTGAGTTTTGACAAATATGTACATCTTATAAACATCAAAACCAATATATAGAATTCTTCCATTACCTCCCAAAGTGCCTTATACATTCAAAGGAAAAACAAAAACAAAAATCTGACCTCAGATAACCCTTGATCTGCTGTCATTATAGATTAACTTTGTGTATTGTAAAATTTATATATGCATAGAGTATGTACTTTCATGTCTGCCCTCTTACCCGCAGCATATGTAATGGTTTAGGGATTCACCCAGATTGTTACAAGTAATAGTTGTTCGTTACTTTTTTTATTGAGTAGTATTCTATTGTTTAAAGGTACCATAATTTATCTGTTCACCTACAAATGGACTTTTGGACTTTCTTCTAATTGTGGGATACTATGAATTAAGCTACTGTGAACACCCAGGCATTAATCTGTGTATGGACATGGCTTCATTCCTCTGGGGTACTTAGCTGGAGAATTACTGAATCATATAGTAAATATATGTTTAAGAAACAGGGAGTTTCCTAAAGTGCTTGCACCAATTTGCACTCCCACTAGCAGTGAATGAGAATTTCAATTGTTTCATGTCCTTCTCAACACATATTATCAAACTTTTCGATTTTAGTCATTTCAATAGGCGTGTGATGACATTTCATTGTGATTTAATTTACATTTCCCTGATGACTAATATCATTAAGCTTTTTAAAATGTATTTATTGGTCATTCATGCATTTTTTTTTTTTTTTTTGGTAAAATGCCTAAGTCTTCTGCTTATCTTTTAACCTTGTATTTTTAGTTGGCTTTTTATTAATTTCTGAGTTCTTTGTTGTTCTGGATACAAGACCTTTATCAGCTATATTATTGCAAAACTTTTCCCCTATGGTAAGCCTTTTTAAATTTATTGTCTTTGGAAGAGCAAAAGTTTTAAATTTTGATTAAGTCCAATTTTCAAAGTTTTTCATAAATATTTCTGTATCCTACATAGAAAACCTTTTCCTACTCCAAGGTCATAAAAAGTTTCTTCCCAATATTTTACTTTCTTCCTTTTCTTCCTTTCTTTTCCTCTTCTTTCTCCTTTCTTTCCTTTCCTTTCCTTCCTTTTTTCTTTTCTTTTCTTTTTCTTTTTTTTTGAGATGGAGTTTCACTCTTGCCCAGTGCAATGGCACAATCTCAACTCACCGCAACCTCCGCCTCCCAGGTTCAAACAATTCTCCTGCCTCAGCCTCAGGAGAAGCTGGGATTACAGGCAGGTACCACCACGCCCAGCTAATTTTGTATTTTTAGTAGAGATGGGGTTTCTCTATGTTGGTCAGGCTGGTCTCAAACTCCCAACCTCAGGTGATCCGCCTGCCTCAGCCTCCCAAAGTACTGGGATTACAGGGGTGAGCCACTGTGCCCAGCTCCAATGTTTTCTTTTAGAAGCTTTAGAGTTTTAACTTTTGCATTTAGATCTATAATACATTTTAATTTTTGTGTATAGCTAAGAGTTTTTTCCACAATGATGTTGTTCCATAACCACCTGCCTAAAAGCCTATTTATCTCCCACCATCCACTATCTTGGAATTATCCAGAGTTTTATTAATTTTCTCTATTGTGTCCCTCTTTTCTATGCCATTTGGGGTTTTATTTTCTCTCTTGCTTATCCACTTCCCGTTTTATTGATTTCCACTTTTTAATTATTTCCTTCATAGTACTTCGAGTTTAATTGCTCTTCTTTTTCCAGATTATAAAAGTAGAAGCTGAGATCATTGACTATAGACTGTTCTTTTCTAATATAAGCATTTAACACTGTAATTTTCTCTGTAGGTTTTGCTTTAGTTGAATCCCATAAATTTGGATATACAGTTGACCTTTGAACAACATGGGTTTGAACATCACAGGCCCACTTACTTATGGATTTTCTTCTGCCTCTGCCACCCTTGAGACACCAAAACCAAACCCTCATTTCCTTCCTCCTCAGCCTACTCAACATGAAGACAAGAATGAAGATCATTATGATGATCCACTTCCTCATAATGAATAGTAAATATATTTTTTCTTCCTTATGATTTTCTTAATACCATTTTCTTTTTCTTACTTTACTGTAAGAATACAGTATGTAATACACATAACATGCAGGATACATGTTAATCTACTGTTTACATTATTGGCAAGGCTTCTAGTCAACAGCAGCCTATTAGTAGTTAAGTTTTGGGGGATTACAAAGTTATGTGTAGATTTTTGACTATACACTGAACAATCCCACACTGTTCAAGGTCAACTGTATGGTATTTTCACGACTTCTAAATTCAAAATATTTTCTAATTTATTTTGTGATTTTTGTCTTTGACCCTGGACTATTTTGAAGTGTGTTGTTTAATTTCACAATATTTGGGGATTTTTCCATGGCCTAAGTTCACTCATTAACTATTTGTCAAGCACTTACCATATGCTCAACAAGTAGGCTCCTGCAGCTACAGGGCAGTGAACTAGTCAGCAGTTGTTTATCCAGAGTACTTACCTGGCACAGTCCCTGGAAAATAAATGGTGTTTATTGAATGAATGAAAATAAGCACTTTGGAGAATGTAAACATGAAACCTGATTAGAACTTAACTGTCAAGTGTATTATTCTAGTGATGAAATAAGAATATGATACTGCGAAATAAAGACTATATGGGTATTGAACAACTTGCTAAAATAATGCTTCCTATGCTGTCCAATGAAAATGCAGCACTTCTAAATTCTCCAAGGGAACAAATAATGGAAACCTACTCAGTTAGAAAAAACTATTAACATCATGTCAAATGAATGATTCAGTGGACTTACATTATATGAATATGCGTTAGTGTTTACACAATGATGGCCTTTTATTCTAGAATATATCATAGGCTGTTAACTAATTTTCCAGTCTATTGAAAACATCAACTATTTATCATGATAAACATCTAGACAGAGTATTTCCATTTAAAAGCCTATATGTTTAAAAAAATGCATTAATTGCCTAAATTTCATTAACTTTCACTTTGAGATTACATGTGTGGTCAATAAAGAGATTCTCTCATATGTTTTTTCTAGATGGCATTTCCATCTTGTCTTTCAGATTCTCTGTTTGTTGTACAAGATCCCAATAGCATCCTTAAGTACAATCATTTACTTGTTCAATAGAAACAAGTAAATAGGACCAGGAGTTCAAACTAAATGTGTATAACAAAAAGTAAGAAACAAAAACAAAACAACAACAAAAAACACCTCAATGTCTTATTTTTAATTATCTCTAGTTTTATAGGAGTGAAACATTGCACTGATGAAAGTGTATTACATTAAACTTGGTAAGCCAACATTTCTGAATTAAAGAAAAAAATCACCATAAAATTAGTTTTCTGGTTTAACTTATATTGAGGGTTTTTTTTTTAACATATTATTTTTAAAACAACTTTTGTTAAGTTTAGTTTTAAACCTTAGGTAATGAGAAAACAATAAGGAGTTAATCCTCCAGAAACAACTGTGAATGGTATTTTTCTTTGAATGTATGATTAAACCAAAATAAAATTACGTGTTCAACATTAACAAACTACACACGTTATTTGGGAGCAGAGAGATGTAAGTATGCTCTCCCCTCTGGAACCCACACATTTCTACTCAATAATCATTGAAATTTCACACATTAAATATGTGGGTGTGAAAACCAGAAAAGCACTGAATAATGTACTCAGGATATTACACCAGAGCAACTTAGGATATTGCTCTAAATATTTGGTATAAATTAATCCATCACCTAAATTAATATCTTAGTAATTTGACATATTTGGTAAAGTTTTCAAATTACTTAGTATATTCGAAGGTTTTGTTGGTTTCTTTTTGTTGTTGTTGTTTGTTTTTTTTAAGGTATTGTCTTTGACTATTCTTCACTAATGGGGAGTGAAGGTAGGACTCAGGGGGAAGAAACACTGTTTTTCAAAATGAAATCAATAATACTTTTTCCTCCAATACACTCTCATCAGTATGTATGTGAGAATAAAGTGAATATTATATATCTTTAGTGTTTAAATGGAATGTAAACAAATCAAATAAACTGTTTCAGGGCTTTACACATTAACATTTACATAATTATTTAAAGATATATATTCAAGAATGTTCATTATACCTTATACACACTGTACACCACTTAAATATTTTATTAATAATGGCTGGTTAATGAGTTAGAGTGTATCATCATATAATGAAACATTATATAATTGAACATGTGTCTACATCTCCTTATACCTATGTCAGAAAAGATAAACATGTTTGAAAGAGTATGTCCATAGTCACAATGGAAAGCAAACCAAAAAAATTGCTAACAGAGGGGCAGAAATTGTGACAAACTTGATTTTAAAAAAGCACACAGATCTATATAGAAATAAGTTTGGAGGAAATCAAGTAGTAGCAGAAACTTATCATAAAAATGGCAACAGAGGCTGGGTGCAGTGGCTCACGACTATAATCCCAGTCCAGCACTTTGGGAGGCCAAGGCAGGCGGATCACGAGGTCAGGAGATAGAGACCATCCTGGCTAACATGGTGAAATCCCGTCTCTACTAAAAATACAAAAAATTAGCCAGGCGTGGTGGCGGGCGCCTGTAGCCCCCGCTACTCGGGAGGCTGAGACAGGAGAATGGCATGAACCTGGGAGGCAGAGTTTGCAGTGAGCCGAGATGACACCACTGCACTCCAGCCTGGGCGACAGTGTGAGATTCTGTCTCAAAAAGGCAATAGAGTCCAACTCCAGAAGTCAGTGACATTGTATACAAAGTACATGAGGAGATCCCAGGCATTCAGGTGAAAATTAATTCAGAGCAGCCGGGCTGATGGGACATTTCCTCAATTCCCAGCTTTTGCTTAGGAGCAAGGGGCCAACAGCAGTATTCGCTCTCAGGATGCTGTGGGGAGTGCCCAAGTAACAACTAACCTCAAGAAGGATGAGGAACATCACACCCAGAAGACAAACCGCCACCAAACTCTACTTAGATTCTCATCATAGACAATGAGAAGAAGCAGGGTAAGTAATGTAACTAGTATCCCCAGAGAAATGTATACTAATTCTCAAATGCAAAGAAACATAAGCAGACAACTAAGAACTGTCCAACATGTAAAGAAAACCCCACGCCCATGAGAGAAAGACCCCAAACTCAACAAATTATCATCAAAAAAAGAGTCAATTATACAACCAAAAATAAATTTAAATAATATCTTCAGAGATTCCTGGGTATCCTGTACACATGAAACAGAAAATAAATAGAAATCTTAGAAACTTAAAATGTTATTGGAATTTCAGTTTCAGCTAAGATGGAGTCATAGAGACTGGGTATTTTTAGGTATTTCGGGTGACTAGATATTAGTATTCCATTAGTATTTAATTCTAGCCTACCTGAAATACCTAAAAATCCAGACAAAATACATGGAACAATGGTTTCAAGAAATGGAGGCTGAAAAGTCCCACTGCAGATATACTATCTGCAAACTAGATAACCAGGAAAGTCAGTATTGCAACTCAGCCTGAGTCTGAAGGCCTAGAGGGTTGAGATTGTCTCTGAGTTCGTCGACACTGAAGATTTGTTGTTGGTGGTGGTGTTCTCCCTTTCTTCTAGTCTTTCTTTCCTTTTATGCATATAGTTTGGATAGTTTTGGATAGGGACTAGTTAAGTGTCAGAGTCCAAAGGCCTGAGAACCTGGAACACTGATGTCTGAGGGCAGGAGAAAATTGATGCATCAGCTCCAGAAGGGAGACCTAATTTACCTTGTCCCTACCTTTTTGTTCTATCCAGGCCCTAGGTAGGTTGGATGATGCCCACCTACATGGGTGAGGGTGGATCTTCTTTGTTACTGAATCCAATACTAATATCTTCTGGCCATGCTGTCACAGACACACCCAGAAATAATGTCTTATCACCTATGTAGTATCCCTTAACCCAGTCAAATTGACACAAAAAGTTAACTAACATCACACCAGGAGAGGGCATAGGGGAAGGGAACCCAAGTAGGGCCTGGTAGACTCCCTCTAAGTTGAAGAAGTAGAGGGGAAAGTCCAGGGAGACAAAGGCAGCTAGAGTTTGCAGGGCAGAGTAGTGAGGATGAACTCCACAAATCGGCAGTTGGTGCCCCCTGGGAATCAGGACTATCAGTGCATGAATATGAGAAAACTATCTGAGGCCAGGAAAACGACACCTAAAAGGATTAAAGGGAGTAATACTGAGAGATCACACAAGGGCAAGAATGGTACTTGTTTGCACCAGTGAGATTGAGAAATTTCTTAATTCACAAGGTGTTAAATAGAATACAGAAGGTCCCATTTTACTATGGTTCAATTTAAGATTTTTCAACTTTAGGATGGTATGAAAGTGATACTCATTCGCTATACTTAATTTAGGACAGGGTTACATGCCAATAACTACATCAAGAAGCATCTGTGTTTAAAAGGGTCTTGTCTCAAAAGAGAAATAAATTAGCTCTAGACTAAATATTATTCTGCTTCTAACACATTTTAAAAGACCCAAAAGGATTAAAGTGTTTTCTAGAAACTTAACTGCATTTCAACACAAAGTTAAATAATATTTGTAGGAATAGAAAAATACACAGCCCCCACAAGAAGAAAAAAAATCACAGTATCTGGCATAAAATAAAAAATTATCAGGCATGCAAATAAGCAGGAAAAACTTGTAATAAGGAGAAAAATCAATCAACAGAAACCAATCCAGAACCAACACAAATGTTGGAATAAGCACACAAGGACAATAAAACTGTTGTTATAACTACATCCAAATGTTTAAAACGTGAGAGGAAAGAACATGTTAAATAGACACACAAAAGTTCTTGACAAATTTCTAGATACAAAACTATAATGTCTGAGATGAAGAATATACAAAATGAGGTTAATGACAGATAAGACACTGCAGAAAAAAAGATAGGTGAACTTAATGACATAGCAATAGAAATTATCCAAACTAAACACAAAAGGGAAAAAGGACTAGAAGGAGGAGGAGGAAAACAGTAACAACAACAATACATTATCAATGAACTGTGAGGCAATTCCAAATGGTTTAATATATGTGTAATGTGAGTCTCTGAAGGAGGGAAGAGGAGATCAGAAAAAAATATTTAAAGAAATATTGGCTGAAATTTTTCCAAAATTAGTGAATAGTGTAAATCGAGAAATCCAAGATCAACAAACCCTAATCACAAGAGAAAAAATTCACTAAACAACATCACAATCATATTGCTCAAATCCGGGGATACAGAAAAAATTGTAAAAGCATCTAGAGGGGGAAAAATGTTACATACAGAGAAACCAAGATAAGGATGATGTTTTCTCATCAGAAATAATGTAAGAGAAAAGGCAGTAGGGCAGATGGCTTAAACTGCTGAAAGGGGAAAAAGAAACTGTCAACCTAGAATTTGATACTTAAATATCTTTCAAAAGTGAAAGTGAAATACTTTTTCAAATATACAAAATACAAAAGTATTCATCACCAGTAAAGCCATACTACAAAAAAATGATTAAGAAAGTCCTTTCGACCGAAGAAAAATTTTACCAGATGGAAATATATATCTATACAAAGAAACAAAGGATATCTTTACAAAATAATTGACCATTTAAACAAAAATAGTAATGTATTGTGGAGGATATAACATAAGTAGGAGTAAAATAATAGCACAAAAACCGAAAGGAGAGAAATAAAAATAAACTTCTGTAAACGTCTTATATGTGAGATGGTATAATATCACTTGACGGTAGGACATTATAAGTCATAGATATATACTAGAAACGCTAAAACAGGGGTGTGCGATCTTTTGGCTTTCCTATGCCACACTGGAAGAGGAATTGTCGTGGGCCACACATAAAATACACTAACTATAGCTAATGAGCTAAACAAACAAAAAAAAAGTTGCAAAAAAAAATCATAATGTTTTAAGAAAGTTTACAAAATTATGTTGGGCCACATTCAAAGCCATCCTGGGCAATATGCGGTCCACGGGCAATGGGTTAGACAAGCTTGTCCTAAAACAGTCACTAAATAACAAAATGAAGAGTTATAGTTAGTGAACCAACAAAAGATGTTGAGATAAAAAATAAACATTTAAAACAAAAGCAGGCAGAAAAACAGAAAAGGAAACAGAAACAGATGGGGCAAAGAGAAAACATAGCAAGAGAGTATATTCAAATTTCATTATATCAATAATCGCATTAGGTGTAAATGGTCTAAACACTCCAATAAAAAGGTAAATATTGTCAGATTATGACATAAAGAACTACTTGCTGCTTCCAAGAAACTCACTGTGAAATATAAAGACACAAATAGGTTACATGTAAAAAAATGGACAAAGATATATCAGACTACTACTGATTCAAAGAAAGCTAGAGGATTTATGCTATCAAAGTACATTTCAGAACAAAGACTTTTATGGAAAAAAAAGTCATTTCATAATAATAAAGAGGTCAGCTAATCAAGAGGAAAGAACAATCCTAGATATCTATGCTCCTAATATGAGAGCTTTAAAATACATGAAGCAAAAACTGATAGAACAGCAAGGAGAAATAGACGAACCCACCAGTACAGCCAGATATTTTAATATCCCCGTGTCAATACTTGACAGAACATGTAGGCAGAAAAATCAGCTACATTATCAACCAACTTGATATCATCCAACACTTTCACTAATTGATACTGATAGAATATTCCATGCAACAACAGCAAAATAAACTTCCTTTTCTATTGCACATGGAACATTTAATAAGACTGACAATATTCTGGGCCACAAAAAAGTCTCAAATGTAAAACTATTCATGTTATACTAAGACAATTCTTTGACAATGAAATTACATTACGAATCAGTAACAATCAGTTTACTTTCCCTTCAGCAAAAGAAACAATCAAGAGAATGAAGAGACAACCTGTAGATTAGAAAAAAAAAATTTGCAAACTGTTCATCCAACAAGAGACTAATATCCAGAATATACAAGGAAATCAAAGCAAGTCAATAGCAAAAAAAAAAAAAAAAGAGAGAGAGAGAGAGAGAAATCTCCAAATATGTGGAAACTAAAGCATACACTTCTGAATAACATGGGGTTCAAAGAAGAAATCAAAAGGGAAATTAGAAAGCATTTTGAACTTAATGAAATATACCTGAAACACAATATACCAAACTGAAACACAATATACAAAAATGTGTGGGATATTGCTAAAGCTGTACTTACAGAAAATTACTTACAGCACTAAATGTCTGTATTACAAAAGTAGAAAGGGTGAACATTTCCCCCATAAGATGAGTAACAAGGCAAGGATGTACTCTCTCACCAGTTCTGTTGATGTTATACTAGAGGTTCTAGGGGAAAAATAAATAAATAAAATCAAATTGAAAATAAACAAGTAAAATTTTTTGTTTGCAGACATTATCATGTAGGTAGAAAATTTGACTGAATCTACAAAGAAGCTATAGTTATACAGTAACTGGTCTAGTTATACTAGAATAAGTAAGTTTACCAAAATGGCAGGATACAAGAGCTATAATATATAAAAATTATATTTCTATATACTAGCAACAAACAAATGGAAATTGAAATTTGTGACACCACCTATCTAAAATAGCATCAAAAATGTCAAATATTTAGGGATAACTCATCACTATATAGCCTATGTACGAGTTCTCACCCAGGTTTGTGCATTCTGGAGAAGATGCAGAAGAGGTGGTATGATGTTCAATACTTAATTTTTTAAATTTATCTATCTTATTGTGTTGTCTATGTCTTGAAAAGTTGTTGCAGTTATTTTTGATTGGTTCATTTAAAATTTTTTTTTATTTCAGTAGGTTTTTGGGGAACAGGTGGTGTTTGGTTACATGAGTAAGTTCCTTAGTGGTCATTCTGAGATTTTAGTGCACCCATCACCTGAGCAGTGTACACTGTACCCAATGTGTATTCTTTTATCCCTCTCCAGCCCCCACTCTTTTCCCCAAGTCCCCAGAGTCAAGAACCCAAAAGTAAATGCAACAAAAACAAAGATAAATACATGGGACTTAATTAAACCAAAAAGCTTCTGCACAGCAAAATAAATAATCAGCAGCATTAACAGACAACCCAGAGTGGAAGAAAATCTTCACAATCTGTACATCCGACAAAGGATTAATAGCCTGAATCTACAAAGAACTCAAACAAATCTGCAAGAAAAAAGTATCCCATCAAAAAGTGGGCTAAGGACATCAACAGACAATTCTCAAAAGAAGATACACAAATGGCCAACAAGCATATGGAAAAATGCTCAACATCACTAATTATCAGGGAAATGCAAATCAAAACCACAATGCGATACCACCTCACTCCTGCAAGAATGGCCATAATCAAAAAATAATAGATGTTGGCGGGGATGCAGTGAAAAGGGAACACTTTTACACTGTGGGTAGAAATGTAAACTAGTACAACCACTATGGAAAACAGTGTTGAGATTCCTTAAAGAACTAAAAGCAGATCTATTGCTTGATCCAGCAATCCCACTACTAGGTATCTAACAAAAGGAAAATAAATCATTATATGAAAAAGATACTTGCACACCCAGGTTTATAGCAGCACAATTTGCAACTGCAAAAAGATGGAACCAGCCAAGTGTCCATCAATCAATGAGTGGATAAAAAAAATGTGATATATATAAATACACACACACACACACAACCACACACATACATACCATCAAATACTACTCAGTCATAAAAAGGAAAAAAAAATGGCATTTCCAGTGACCTGGATGGAACTGGAGACTATTATTCTAAGTGAAGTAACTCAGGAATGGAAAACCAAACATCACCTATTCTCACTCATAGCTCAGCTATGAGGATGCAAAGGCAATGCTTAATTTTTTATTGCTGGTGTGACAGGTTAGGTATTTGAGATAACTGGGGAAGGCACTTTTTAAACACGGCTTACATTCAGTTGGCTCAAGATTACATTGTCTTATTAGTGCCTTTACACCCCTAATAAACAAGTTCCATCTACTGCTTACGAGTTATGTTTCACATAAGCATATTTAAAATTTTAGAGGTTTACATCTTCAGTACATAGCAGATGCTTATTTTTACAAATGAAGCATTCTCATCTTTAGACAGCCTATACTCACAAACATATGTATCAATTTTAATTAATAGCAACATGTTTATACAAAATATGGTTTAGGAAGCACACACACACACACAGAAAGTAAACTGGTAGAATGAGGCATCCTCTACAAAGTTTTTCAAATAACACATTATCTTCTAGGAAATTGTGGATTATTCAAATAGATTCAAGAAGTAGAAAGCTTGCATGTACAATACCCAAAGGATGAAAAAGCCAACTAACTGCACCTAGAAAATAGCAAATCAGGCTTTCCAAAAAACTCTAAGAGTGGAAAAATAAGTTTTATGGACAAGTACTATTGAACTTCAAAGAACAGGACTCTATATTCTGTAAGAACTGTTCCAGAGCATAGAAAAAGATGGACAGTTTCCTACCATTGCAAAACGCTCACAAAACTTGAGAGACAAAACTAGAGCAGACACACACACAAACTCTAAACTAAGCAGTCCATGAACAATATGCAAAAATCCAAAAATAACCAATTAAGAAGCTTCAGCAAAGGAAACAATCAACAGAGTAGAAGAGACAACCTACAGAATGGAAGAAAATATTTGCAAACTATTCATCCAGCAAGAGACTAATATTCAGAATATACAAGGAATTCAAAGCACTCAACAGCACAAGAGCAAAAAAACAAATAATCCAATTTAAGAACAGGTAAAGAACCTGAATAGACACTTCTCAAAAGACATGCAAATGGCCAAGTATATGAAAAAATGCTCAGTGTCACTCATCACCAGGGAAATGTCCATCAAAACTACAATGTGGTATTGCCTCACCCCAGTTAGAATGGCTGTTATCAAAAAGACAAAAAATAACAAACGCTAAAGACACCAAGAAAAGGGAACTCTTATACATTGTTAGTGGAAATGTAAATTAGTACAACCATTAGGAAACACAGTATGGAGGTTTCTCAAGAAACTAAAAACAGAACGACCATATGATTCAGCAATCGCACTATGAGTATTTATCCAAAGGAAAGGAAATCAGTATACCTATGAAATATCTATACCCCCATCTTTAATGCAACACTATTCACAATAGCCAAGATACAGAATTGACCTAAATGTTCATCAACAGATAAAGGGATGAAGAAAATGTGGTATATATACATCGTGAAATACTATTCGGCCACAAAAAGAATGAAACTCACAGCAACATGGATACAACTGGAGAACATTATGTTAAGTGAAATAAGTCAACCACTTCTATGTAGATAAATACTGCATGTTCTCACTCATAAGTAGGAGCTAAAAAAAAAAAAACCCCTGAGCTCATAGAAGTGAGGAGTAGAATTATGGTTATTAGAGGCTGTGAAGGATTGGGGAAAGGAAAATCAGGAAAGGTTGGTTAATGGATACAAAATTACAGCTAGATAGGAGAAATAAGTTCTATTGTTCTAAAGCACTGCTGGGTGATTATAGCTAACAATATTATATGCTTTTAAATAGCTAGAAGAGAGGGCTATGAATGTTTCCAGCACAAAGAAATGTAAAATGTTTGAGGTGATGGATATGCTAATTACTCTGAATTGATCATCACACACTGCATACATGAAGTATCACTCTGTACCCCATAAATATGTAAAATTACGTGTCAACTAAAAATAAAAACTCCCAATATTAAATTATTAAATAACAACTGACAATAATTAAAATAGTAAATAAAATAGGAGAATCTTTTAATCATCCATAAATACTCTAAAAGTATTTTTAAGTGTTTGATAGAATTTCATTTCCATTCTTGACTTAAGCACACTGACACATAATATTCCAAAACAAAAACTTTACAATTAGAAGGAAATTTCCTTAACCTGATGAAAGGACGTTTACTCAAAACCTACTGATACACCATACTGAATGGTGAAATACCAGAAGCATTTCCATTATTACTGGGAACAGGATGTCTGCTATCACTATCTTTCAATAGCGCACCAAGATCTCGCTCCTGCAGTAAAAGAAAAAAAAGAAGGAAAGAAAAAGGAAGAGAAGGAGAAGGGGAAGGAAGAGACATAACATTGAAAGGAAAAAGACTTATTCCTCATTAGAAAATCCAAAAGTAACAAAAGCAAAATAATGAAAGCGATCAGTTAGGTGGCTTGATTAAAGACCAGCATGTAAAAACCAAAGCTTTCTGATTCACCAGCAATGATTAACTTAAAAATAAATGAAAAAAAAGATTTAATTGCTAATACTCCCTCAAAACCATAAAACAAGTAGGCAAAAAATTTAAAAAATGTTAAGATCTATATATAAGGCTTCAGTGAAGTACACAAAAAACTTAAAACAAATTTACCATGTTTTAAGAGAAAAAAAAAATTTTTTTAATGTTGATTCCTATCTAAGAAAAGGATCTTTCTTGAGAGGCTGAGGCAGGCAGATCACAAGGTCAGGAGTTCGAGACCAGCCTGGCCAATATTGTGAAACTCCCTCTCTACTAAAAATACAAAAATTAGCCAGGTGCAGTGGTGTGTGCCTGTAGTCCCAGCTACTCAGGAGGCTGAGGCAGGAAAATCACTTGAACCCGGGTTGCAGTGAGCTGAGATCATGCTAATATACTCCAGCCTAGGTGACAGAGTGAGACACAGGAAAGAGGAGAGGAGAGGAGAGGGGAGGAAAGGGGAGGGGAGGAGAGGGGAGGAAAGGGGAGGGGAGAGGAGAGGGAAGAGAGGAGAAAAAGAAAGAGAAAGAAAGAGAAAATAAAGAAAAGGATCTTTCGTTTTTATTTAGCATTAACTTAGAAGTCCTACTAACCCCAATAAGAAAACAAAAATTTTAAAGATTAAAAAGAAACAAAACTGCCATTATCTAGGGTTTATACCTTTTATCCATGGAAAACTACAAAGGATCCTTAGAAAGATCATTAGAATAAGAGAGCTCAAAAAGATTTTACTAGATGGATTCCACACATGAGAACATTTTTTACAGCAAAAATCTTAAATTTCAATTAAATATCATTTATAATAAATAGAAATGGAGAGAACAGGCATGCAGGAACATAATCAATAAAAGATGGTCAAGAGCTCCATGGAGATAATTATGAAACTTTAATGAAGGACATTAGAAAAAGCCTAAACATGGTAGCATGATACATTTATGGACATAAAGACTTAATTTTGTAAAAATAATGATTCTTTCTAAAACAACCCTGAAATTCAATGTAAATCCAGTATTAGCTCAGGAAAGCTACTAAGAGCACTATTGTCCAAAGACAGTACTCAAAGTTTACATGCGATTTAGACTAAGGCAAACTTAATAAATCCTTTACATGGTATAACTCTGTATCTTAAAATAAAAAAAAAAGCATGGTGATGAGAAGTCAAACTCAGCCAGGCACCATGGCTCATGCCTGTAATCCCAACATAGGCATGAGCCTTGGGAGGTCAAGGTGGGTGGATCACTTGAGCCCAGGAGTTCCACAACATGGTGCAATCCTGTTTCTACAAAAAAATACAAAGATTAGGCAAGGTGGCACACCTTGACTCCCAGCTACATGGAGGCTGAGGCAGGAGATCAACTGAGCCCAGGGGAAGGTCAAGGCTGCAATTAGTCATGAGCATGCCACTGCACACCAGCCTGGGTGACACACTGAGACCTTGTCTCAAAAAAAAAAAAAAAAAAAAAAAAA